>NW_004457442.1:995250-1098416 GCF_000313135.1 Acanthamoeba castellanii str. Neff
GTGGTCATGTTGGCGATGGTGAGCCGATCGTCGATGGTCAGACGGCCCACGCCTTCGCCCACGAATTCCTTCAGAAGCACAAAATTGAGTGTGGCGCGTCGTGTCGTAAGTTCAAAGGGGTGCGAGTGATCAGGGCCGTACCACAGCGTGGTTGAGCACTTCGTCCTTGTTGAAGAGACCGCAGAGGGTGATGATGATATCCTTGCCGGTCGCATACTCCGGCAGCTGGCCGCGGAGTTCAACTGTGATCACACACACACACACGACACACACACGACACACACACGACACACACGACACACCACACACACACACACACAACACACACCACACCACAACGATGAGCGTCGGCGTGTGTTGATTGATTGGGTGGTGGAGAGTGCGGTGCCTTTGGCGACGGGCGGGATTTGCCACCAGGTGGCGCCGGTGGCCCAGATGGCGGCCGCGTCGGTGCGCACGATCGGGGTGCCCAGGCAGCCCAGGCCGCCGTACATGTTCGAGTGGCTGTCCGACGCCACCACCATCGTGCCGGGGAACGCGTAGCCCTCCTCGCACATCACCTGATGCCCGATCCCGCGACCGGCCGGGTACGCGTCGATGCCGTACTTGTCCGCAAATTCCTGGCATTGTTGACGGACAGGGCGAAGACGGTCAGCTCTGACGCACACACCGCACACACCGCACACCGCACACACCGCACACGAGCGGGAGACGAAGAGCGGGGCGGTGAGTGGTGTGGCGCACCTGGATTTGCTTGTACTTGTTGAGGTTGGCATCGGACCGGTCCTGGATGTTGTGGTCCAGCGTGAAGACGGGCTGGCGAGGGTTGGCCACTCGCACCTCTGCCCATGCGCGCATGAGCGATGCGGGGAAAGACGGAAGGGAGGAAGGAAAGGGAGTACGTACCGCGATCCTTGACAGAGGCGGCGATGGACTTGAACTTCTTGATCACGGCCGACGTGTTGTCGTGGGTCATCACATGTCGCGGCCGGATCGTCACAAAGTCCAAACTCTGCACCTCTCGGCCTCCAGCATCCACCTTGCATTCATCAAATAAAATGAAGCGATTAATGAATGAAATGAATTCCCCATACGTTGGATGCATAACACAAGAGGAGGAAGCGTACAGCATATTTTTGTACAATCTTCTCGACGAGATTCTGTGGTCGCTGCCAGGCGGCTGCGGAAGTGTGGAAGTTGGAGGCCAGGCACCGAGTACCTCCGCGCACCGAGGCGGATGCGTGGACACTGCCGCAAATGGAGACAGCGGAGGAACCCAAAAATCGCTTCATCTCGCCCTGGACCGCAAATCGACGCCCCCCAAAATCCCCAATCAAATCTCGGTCGCTCCCGCCCACAAAGCCACGAAAAAACCGGGAACACGACACGAACGATTCATAGGGCCAATGAGGAATCAGAAAAGGGGTAAGAACATACCGCGAATACTCCGGGAGGGGGGCGTGAGAAAAAAATATAAAGGGCTGAACGGAGGATCAAAGGATCTTTCTCTTTCAATTAATCGAACAGCTGAAGATGTCGCAGACCAAGGCCGCCGCCGCTGCTACCCCTGCCGGAGCCGCCCCGACCAGGACCAAGAAGCAGAACCCGATGCGCAAGCTGAAGATCGACAAGCTGATCCTCAACATTTGCGTGGGTGAGAGCGGAGATCGTCTTACCCGTGCCGCCAAGGTGCTCGAGCAGCTCTGCGGTCAGACCCCCGTCCAGTCGAAGGCCCGCTTCACCATCCGTACCTTCTCGATCAAGCGTAACGAGAAGATCGCCGTTCACGTCACCATCCGTGGCGAGAAGGCCGCTGAGATCCTCGAGAAGGGCCTCAAGGTCAAGGAGTACGAGCTCAACGCCAGGAACTTCTCCGACACTGGCTCCTTCGGCTTCGGTATCGACGAGCACATCGATCTCGGCATCAAGTATGATCCCCAGATCGGTATCTACGGCATGGACTTCTTCGTCGTGCTTGCCCGCCCTGGTTTCCGCGTCGGTCGCCGCAGGCGTTGCCAGAACAGCGTCGGCACCAACCACCGCGTGTCCAAGGACGAGGCCATCAAATGGTTCGAGGACAAGTTCGAGGGTGTCGTGCTCCGCAAGAAGTAAGCAGCTGCGGCCGTTGTTCCACACTACCTCTCTCTCATACTGCTTCGTTGATCGCTGTCCCCTTAATTGTAAGATCAATGAAGTAAACAACGCAGGCCACTGCGCTTTTGGCTCCGGTGAATCCTCCGTCATTCGTTTCCAATTTGTTCAATCCCCCCCACCACTATAGAATGCCTCCACTCTCAAAATTGACGACTTCATCTCCCTTCACTCCCAGTGCGTATGAGCTTATCGTACACGCCAAACCAATTTCATTCCACAACATGTTCTATACAAATGGTAGAATTCATTCCGTCATTCTTCTCGATTCGTCCCCCGCTTCCATCATCACTTGCCGTCGCCGCCCCCGTTTCGCGATGAGGCTGAGGAAAGCCAGCTGCTCTCCCGCGACCACCTCCCGCTGTCCCTGCTGAACAGAAGTGGTGGGGGTGAGCATGAGCCGGCCGCCGTCGATCTCGAGAGCATCAATCCAAGGCGAGAGCGGTTGGGGGAGGAGGCGTACAGCACGGAGCCAGGAGGGACGGGCGAGGGCGAAGGGAAGGAGTCCAGGCCGTCCGTGGGCGCCAAGCCGCCACCGACACCGCTATCGGCGTTGGACGTAGAACCGCCAAAGAAGAGATCGCGCAGGCCGCTCGCCGTCCGCTTGTGCGCGCTCTCGCTCGTGAGCTTGGCCTTGAAGCTCGCGCTGGGGCTGCTGCCGCCGCCGCTGGTAACCACCACGTCGGCGGTCCGTCGCCGTTGTTCGGTGGCCGCGGGCGGCAGCGCGACGTTGCCGGATGACGTCAGCACTTGATACGTATCCGCCCTCTGCGAGCCGGCCACCTCGGCCATCACGAACAGCTGCTCGAGCGTCACCTCGTGCCCGCCGCCGGCCAGGCTGCGCGCGATGACCTCCACGCCGCCCGACGCCACCCGCGGCATCGACGATGATGATGGTGGCTCTGCTGCTGGCCTGCCATCGCTTCGTGTCGTCGGCCGCCTTCGTCCCACCTGGTTGTCGTCTTCCTCCGTCGCCTCTCGCTCCCTGTACTGGAAGCCGCCGCCGCCGTAGCTCCCCGGCTCGCTGCCAAAGTTGTCGTAGTTGCCGCTGTTGAGGTTGTCGCTGCGGTAGACCTCTTTGTCGGTGTCGTGGTAGAAGGAGCTCTCGTCGTCCGACGACCAGTAGTTGTCGCCGTCCTGCTCGCGCTCGCTGTGGCCCTGGTCCCACATCATGCCGCCCAGCACGCTCTTGTACTTGCGGTGGAACACGATGCGGGTGCGCCGCAGGCCCACCCACGAGAGGATGATGGGCAGCACGATGACCGAGAAGACGAACGAGAACGAGGTGGTCGACACGTAGAGGTAGGCGAACGAGCGGTTGATCGGCGACGACAGCGAGAACATGAGCACCATCATCCCCAAGAACTGCGCAAAGTATGCACAGCACAGCGATGTGCCTGGTGTGTGTGTGGTGTGTGGTGTGGTGTGGTGTGGTGTGGTGTGGTGTGTGAGGCCAGAAGGCGTGAGGATGCATTCAATCAGGCTGATGGCGTACCGATCTGGGTGACGACGTTCATGAGGCGCGAGGTGCGCGTTCCCTTGTCGCGCATCCAGAAGTAGGCGATCTGGAAGTGGAAGTCGAAGCTCACCATCGCCACCATGATGAGGCACGATATCGAATAGCTGTGAAGAGTTGTCGGATTGTTGGAACAATCAATCAGCGCGCCCAGCCAACAAACAAACACGAAACAATGGTTTGAGCGTACATGGATATGTTCATGGAGAGGAAGTGCATGATGATGCCGTAGATGAGCGACGCCACGCAGGCGGTGCCGAGCACGATCAGCGCGACCGACCTCGCGTCCAAGAACAAAAGGCTGAGCAAAAAGAAGAGGACTGGGTATCGCGACATACACCAACCATTAGCTTCGCATTCACTTAACAAGAAGAGCGAAGAGCGAAGAGCAAAGAGCGAGAAGAAGAAGAAGAAGAAGAAGACGGAGGAGTGAGCTGGGCTTACCCAGGTAGACGATGATCTTGGCGAGCCAGGCCTTGGTGAGGATCCACGGCTCATCGATGTAAATGAAATCGTCCGAGAAGATGATGGCCTGCCCCTCGCTGATCTTCTGAATGGCGCTGTCCGACTTGACCATATCCCGCAGATGATGCGCGTTCTCGAGAGCGCTGCAACGGTCGCGAAGGTGAGGGATGAGCAAACACAGCTGCGCCCGTAGTAGTAGTCTCTTCGAAGGGGTCGTACTGTTGTTTGTCGCTGGCGGGGAGCGGGGCCATGTTGAATGTGAACGCCGCCGCCTTCACCGTGCCGTTGTTGTGGAAGATGAGTGCCTGCATGCAGTAAGCGGGGGGGGGGTGGAGAGAGTGGCGAATGAGTCCCCCGATACACCAGTGGGCTCAAGGTTGTGGTCAATGGCATCGGAAGCACTCGTACCTTGGCATACTGGCCGCCCGAAGGGGAGTCCAGCCACAGGGCAATGTTGGTAGTATCTGCGCGGGTGCGGTGAGTTGATGGTTTGAAGTGTGGTGTGGTGTGTGTGTTGGGGGCAAACTTACTGGTGCCGTCCTGGGGCTGGTAGAAGTCGGTGATGTTTTGGCCCTTCGATACCAGGTACATGATGTAGTTGCTGTACCAATTGGCTATCGACCCCGGTCGTGCACACCCTGAATCCTCCACCTGCGCGCCGGCGCATGACGAAGAAGAATCGGTGAGTGGGCTTTTCTGTGTCGTGTTGTGTTGTGTCGTGTCGTGTCGTGTTGTGTCGTGTTGTGTCGTGTCGTGCCGTGGTGCACACCTTATGCAAGAATGAGTTGATGGTGGCCAGGGTCTTCTCATTGGTGTAGTCTGCGTGAGTGATGACCAACGACACGGGGGTTCCAGCCTTGGAGAAGAACTCATCCTGAACGCTATAGTACGCTGCCAGGTAGTTCTCGCTGGTATGATCGCGACACCCGCGGGTTAGGCGAGAGACCATCACACCCACACCGGCGAGTGGGGGGGGACGTACGAGGGCAAGTTGTCTTGGCGCGGGTGGGGACTCAAGGCGAACTGGGTGCTGCCGATCACGAAGATCGAGAGGCCCACGGTCAGGACAATCAACGAGATCTGATCACCAGGAGGCGCGTCAGCGAGTTCGTCCCACGCACACACGACAGACAAGAGGAACACACACACACACACACACACACGCACACACACACGCACACACACGCACACACACCACATAATTGCAAGGGGGGGGGCGTACGATTGCAATTTTGACGGGGAGCTTGGTCATGACGGGCGAGATGGCCTTGCGGAAGAGAACGTGGCAGAGCCTCTCGTAGGGCGGTGGCGGCGGGAGCGCGAGATCGCTCGCGACCTCGATGACGTCGCCGATCACCGGCGCAGAGCGGGTGAAGTGCTCCCGCTCCCTCTTGAGAAACAGCACGTCCGTCCGATTCTCCTGCACAGCGTGAGAGCGGTCAACGACGGCGACGACAGAAACGGGCGAGTGGGTTGGCTGTACCACGACGCGCAGGGCATCCAGGACCAGAGCCGGGAGGAACAGGAGGTTGATGGTGATGTAGAGGACCAACAGCCCGAAGCCGCACGTGGCGCTCATCGAAATCAGCCCAGCTATGGGCTCGTACTCGAAGCAGTACTCCGAAAGAATGCCTGGCATATTATTGTTATTGTATGATTTACTATTGGGCGCGCATCAGCGCCAAACGAAAGGGGCACGTACCGATGCCGAAGATGGGGATGCCGATCAGGTAGACTGCGGTGATGGAGGGCATGGCCTCGGCCAGCGTTTCGGTGACGAGGAGCCGGAACGTGGCCTGTTTGTCGATGGCCTGCACGCTGCCCTGGTTGACGTGGCCCTTTTGCAACTGCGGCTCCGGCTTCAACAGCTCCTTGTCGATCACTGCACCCGCCACGCCGTGGACACTTTAAGTAAGAGAGAGCTTTCCCTCTACGCGTGGCAGCAAGCACTCGAGTCAGCGAGTGAGTGACATGTACCCCGATCGTAGGTGTGGATGATGATGAAGAGGTGGTTGAGGCCGATGATGGCGACCAGGAAGATGGCATAGGTGTCGAACACGGTCTCGCTGAGGAACAGCACCGAGGCGGCCCCTAGGGTGAAAAAGCGGTCAGCATGTAAAAAGACTCCCACGCGCAGGGGGGGAACTGAGGTGCAGGCGCAGAAGGTACCTTGGGTGGAGGTGATGACAAATGCGACGGTCAAGGCGGCGATGATGCCAAGGTAGACCCGGGAGTGGTGGACGAACTCCATCGACAGGAAGGCCAGACCCAGAATGACCAACATGATGCAGACGCTAGCGCCCAAGTAGGGCCAGTCAGCGATCATGGACGAGTAGACCTCCTTGTTGTAGGACAGCTGAAATGCATCACCGCAGTCACCGCCACCATCACGAAAGAGTGTGAGCTGAGCGATCGCCACATCGCCTAAAAACTAAGTATCGCGTACGTTGATGTTGGGCGCGATCTCGGCGAACGTGTATCGCTTCAGCGCGTCGAGGAGAGCGTCTTCAAAGCTTTGCAGGACCTGAATGAAGAGTGGCGGCAGTGAGCCAATCATTCAAAGAGAACATGTGTGCCTGAATGGATGAAAAGTGAGAGAGAGAGAGAGAGAGAGAGAACAAGGCTCACCTCGACCCAATCGGGGTTGGTCGCGTGTCGTTGGGGCGAGCTGTCAAAGAAGTAGTGGACCTGCAGCGCCGCGACAGCAACGATCTTGCCGTTCACTCTGGTAATTCCACCAAAGATGTCCTCTATTCGCGTCCACGGGTTGAGAAAGAGGGACGCGGGATCGTTGATCTGCAGCGCAGGCAAGCAAGGGGCGTGCGTGTGTGCGTGTGCGTCAGTTCATCGCTTCAACAGCAAGTCCTTCAAGGATCGTGCTCGGGCGACGTGTGCTGCGTACCGCTGCGCCCACATTGTAGCTGGGCCGTTGAAACACCCCAGGACCGAGGCCCGCGGGCCAAAATGCTGCCAAGCGCGTTGTCGACATAGCACAGAGTGAGAGGTAGTACAGCGACTGACAGTTACAGTGGCGACCAAAGGTACCGAGTGGATTGAATTGGTAGCAGCCCGTCACGCCCAGAAGCGTGACGTTGACGCACAAGTCGGTGAAGCCGTAGTTCTTACCTGCGCAACGCACAAGACTTTGAAGATTAGTAAAACATACATTGTCGGGGCAGAGCAGAATACGACGACAAAAAACGTGCCTTGGACAGTGACTGTCAGCTCGGTGGTGATGTAGGTGTGTAGGCGCCAGAGGCTGGTGAGCATCCCGTGCTCCATGAGGTTTGGATCGTAGCCCGGATTCGCTGTGAGCATGATGCGCGCGGCGTCCATCGAACCAAAGAGCCTGCCAACGCCACACACACAAACGTACGGGTCAGCACCAGCGGCGACTGTCAGCGACACAAGAAGAAAGCAGATATAGAGTGCGCGTGCACGACGTACCGCTCGTATTTGTGCAGGTCAGCAAGTATCGGGGCATTGCCCGGGATCCACAGTGATTCCTTCGACACGTACTGTTGATTCTTCTGCACGGGGGAATGGGTCGTGAGGATTCGATCGATGCACATGCAAGAGAGCACAACGCAAGAGCAGCAGCAGCGCGTGTGCAGTCGCAACCGGGCCATCGCGTACCATGGTTCCCAATGTGCCCACGCCCACCAGCACGAGTGCCAGCAGCATGCAGGCAAAGGCGCGCCAATTCCACCACCAGAACCACCCACCTCCGTTGGGTTCGCCGTGGCGGAACGTCACTCCATCAGCCAAGACGCGGCCTTGCGTGCGTTAAGATGAATGTGGTGTTAGCCAGCGCCGGCAGGCACGGAATCGGGAGAGTAAAATCTCTTCTCCTCGAGCGACACGATTGTGAAAGAAAACAAAAAATAAATCAGAAGATTGAGTGTACCTTGCCAGTAATGTATCTTTCGCAGGAAGAAATGGCTGTGTACGAAAATCTCGGTAATGTTGTGCCGCACATCCATTGCTAGCCGCACGGGAGTGTTCGATTTTCTGAATGTTGAAACTCTTAGCAGGGCGGTATCGCCACGGGAGTATTCCACCTTCGCTTGATGCCTTATTCACTTGAATTGCCTGCGCCTCTTATGATCTCCCATGTACTACTCTACCATCAGCTCTGCCGGTTCTGTTTGGGTCGGAAAGAGAAATTCCCGCATACCACGCATTTTTGTGCCTCTTTAATTTTATAAATGAATCAAAAAAATAAAAATGCGTGTGCCACAAACCTAACAAACAGCTGGAGCTTGCCTCCAGTTTGGCCAGGGTTGTTACAAGAGCTACAAACACCTTCCAGACCAGCTGCTTTCTGATAGTTATTCTGATAGTTATCCCTTGGAGATGGAAAAGCTGATAAGGGCAGCAGCAAGGTGGTAGTGCAAAGGCAAAACCATGACTCCACTGATGTAGTGGTCTTATTTCCAAAAAGGGAACATGTACACATGTTTACACATGTTTTGCATGGCCCACACGCTGGCCTTCTTGCACTTCAGGGAATTGGGGTGGGTTTTCCCTTGCCGAATTTTAATCTCCTCTCGAATTTCCGCCAACATGAATATTGTTTTCACGGGCCATCAACCCCGCATTTCAGTCATCGATCGGCGGTCTCTGCCGGGCAAGGTTCGCCAAGAGCTTGCCTCCATGGAGAGGGGAGAGGAAAGAGTGCCGGCGAGAGCTCGTAGTGGCAGACCAAACCTCGATGATATGTTCGCCGGCGACCCCGCCTCCATCTCCAGCGATCGACTCGCCCCCCTGCTGCAGCCCGTCAAGCGCTGCCCTTTGCCCGTGGCTGTGGTACACTCCCCACCAGTGACAACCAAGAGCCATCTAGTGCTAACATTATTTCTGATTATTTGGACATTCGTTACCGCCAGGCTGGCACCGTGCACAGCGGGCAGCGGCAAGGCCACGACGAAACAGATGGCTCGGAGGCCGCGCCGCCCGAGGTGCCAGTCGTGGACACAACGCCCGAAGAGGCCGCTCGGAAAAGCGATAGCGAAGACAAAGCGAAGAGCGCAGGCCTGGCCGCCGCCGAAGCGGTTTCGGTGATCGACAGCCTCGCGCCCATGCGCGCCGCCGGCGACATCCTCCAGAACAGGCGGGGGGCGCGGCTGGACTCGCTCGACGAAGAAGGAGAAGGAGAGCAGAGCACAACCGAACATGACAGCGCCTCCTCTCGAGCCGGCGAAGAAGAAGGCGCGAGCGTGCCCAAGGAAGGAGTGGTCGTTGACGTGGCGGTGGAGTCGAAGGCTGACGAGGAGCCCAACAACAACGAGGAGGAGGAGGAAGTGCCGGTGGAGCAGTGGGCTCCCTCAGAGACAGGACCGCAGCCCGAGGGGGTACGGCAGCCGACAGTAGCCGCGGCGAGTAGAGCGGATGAGGCAAAGGCAGAGGCAGAGGAAGTGGAGGCAGATCCGCCACCGAGCGAGCTGCGGAAGAGCTCCGAGGGGAGAGAACGAAAGAAGAAAGGTACCGCCATGGCACCGTCGAGCCATTGAACATTGGCGGGAAGTGAGAGACACGCACACTCACCATCTCTTTTTACGCTTTCTCTCTTTCTCTCTCTTTCTCTCTCTTTCTCTCTCTTTCTCTCTCTTTCTCTCTTTCCCTCTTCTCCTACTACAGAAGAGAAAGCGAAGCAAATGCGGGTGCACATATCCAAGGAGATCTTGTCCAGCGAAATGAAATACGTGCACAACCTGGACTTCCTCATCAAGGTACACCCTCCGCTCTCCATGTTCGGTCTCGCTAGACCGTTCTGGCCACCCTCATCATGGCTAACGCGTGTGGGCACTTCATTGCTTACGTGGTCTCGTAGAACTTCAAGGAGTCGCTGACAAGCGAGAACGCGGCCTCGCCCGAGGAGGTACTCCTGCATGCACCGCGTGGCACATGTCGAGCTGAGCAAACCTAACCGTGGTCACTCGCCCTGGCACGCGCGCGTACAGGTGGACAGCATCTTCTCCAACATCACTCTCATTTGGAACTTCAACAAGACGCTGCTGGCGGAGCTCGAGAATCAATTCGCGATCGCGGAGGAGTCGCCGAACCTCGGCAAAGTTTTCCTCGACATGGTACCTCTCTTTTCGTTACGCCCAACCGGTGCCCGATATCACAGCGCTGACCATACTGTATGCACGCCACTAGGCGCCGTTCATGAAGATGTACACACAATATGGTACGACGCACCACCTGGCTTGTCGCATGAGGGAAGATGTTGGTGCCAACGTACGCTAACGATGGTTCATAATAATAGTAAACAACTACAACAGATCGCTTGCCACCATCGCCACTTGTAGGGCGCGCCGCCCGTTTCAGGCCTGGCTGCAGCAGGCCAACACCAAGTCCGGCAAAAGTGCGCCCCAAGCCCCCCCCCCGACCATCGACTCACGTGACTGACCCCCCGCCTCTTTGGATTTTGGCGCGTAGCCGGAGACCTGGCATCGTACCTCATTCAGCCCGTGCAGCGCCTTCCCAGGTGCGGCTGCGTGCGTGAGGTCATGGTGCGTGGCGGTGCAGTGATTCACAGAACACGATTTTGTGGTGAACGTGCAGATACATCCTGCTGCTACAGGATCTGATCCACAACACGCCCTGCACGCACACCGACTACAATACATTGCTCGCGGCTCTACAGAAGGCACGGTTTTTTCCATCACCTCCTCTATCCATCTTGATAGACTGAGTTTCTGAGGTCTCATATACCACCGCTCACTGTGGACAGGTGCGAGAGGTGACCAAGGACATCAACGAGATGCGTCGGTATGCCGAGAACCTGGAGAAAGTGTTCAAGGTACGCAAAGGCCTTAGCGCACAAGCGCCATCGACCCCTGTGGGCTTACGCTTATTGATTATTATTATTTTTATTTATTGATTTATTATTTATCATTGTTCACTGACGGTCTCGATGCCACAGGTGCAAACGAGGCTTACGGAAATGGCCGGGAGCGACGAGGTGCCCGAGGAGTTGGTGCAGCCATCCAGAATCTACGGTATGCACACCACACGCCCAACTAGCGAATCACCGCCACAACACTGTGCTGATCTTCATCAACCAACTTCTGCTATCTATCACATCGGTGTCCGACAGTGCGCGAAGGCGAGCTGATACGATGCGACCGAGGCCGGCGGCGGAAACAGTGCGTGCCCGCCCCGCCCCGTACCCGAATTCATTGCTGGACTACTCACTCGGCACGCTCTCGTCATGCAGGTACCTCTATCTGTTCAACGACATCCTGCTTTGTGTCGATCTGGAGGCCATCACGTTTTGGTACCCGTGGCGGATCGACGCCGTGGCCTCCCTCGTGGGCGCCAAGGTATCCGACTGCTCCGCAGGTTAGCTCACCACCTCCCCCCCTTTCGCTTTCGCTTTCGCTTTCTACCGCCCTTGGCCGTACCTATTCTCATACCGCGCCCACGCCTGGATACCTTAGATCCCGCGCTGCAGCCTTGCGCGTCGCCCTCCGTGCGTGAGGTCCACGCGTTCCAGGTCGTATTCCGAAGCGGCGAGGTGTTCACCTTCATCTGCCCCTCGCAGGAGGAGAAGGAGTCCTGGTTCATCTCCGTGCAGGTACTCCCCCTACCCCTCCCACCAGGCCTGGTAGCGCTCAACTCAGTTTTCCCTCATGCACCCAACTGACGCACACGCACACGAACGATGACGTATGGCTCCAGGAGCAAATCACGCACCTGGAGAAGACCCGTGCGACGAAGCAGGCGAGGCTGGAGCAACTGAGCAGCAGTAACAGCAGTGGTACAACTCGTGGGTGTGGGTGTGGGTGTGTGTGTGTGTGTGTGTGTGTGTGTGTGTGTGTGTGTGTGGTGTATCTTGCGTGTGTGTGCGCTCACTTTTCGTCTGTGCAGTGTCTGTAGCACCCGGCAGCCCCCACGTGCTCAGAGAAGAGGACTTTGAGATGATCGGAGGTAGGAACAACATCAGCCAAATCGCCGGGCGTGCGTGGTTTCTTCTTCCCTCTGACTCGCTCGCTCTCGCTCTCGCTGCGTGTCGTTCGTGTCCGCAGGAAAAACGGCCCCGCGGCGCAGCACGCGGCTGACCCTATTGAAGGAGGGCTATCTGACAAAGCAGGGCGGCTTCTTCCCCAGCTGGAAGCGGAGATGGTACGCGTGCGGAGGCGGGGGTGCCCACCATGGCATGAGCGATGCGTGACCGTGTCTTCCGCCCCCCCCCCAACCAGGTTCATTCTCAGGAGGAACAGGCTGGCGTACTACGAAAGTCGTGAGAATTCACTCCCGCTCGGCTTCATTGATCTGCGACGGTACGGGCACGCGCGCATTTATTCTTTTTACTTTGTTCTTTTGTGATTTATTTAATATAAAAATTTAAAAATCATAACCATATTTATTTGCGTGCAGGTTTCGAGTACACCGGATTGAAACGTACAGTCATGCGTTTGAACTGCGACCAGAGCTGGCGAGTGAGGTAAAAAAGCATCACCGCCTACACGGGCGCCCGTGGGCTAGTCAATGCAAAGCGAGCAGCGAGAAACTGACACCGAGTTGCTGTTGTCGCGCCATGTGTATGACAGAGGACCTACAGGATGGCTGCCGACACGGCCCAGGACTGCGACGAATGGATGGCAGTCCTCAAGGTGCGTCTCTTTATTTTTTATCTTTTATTCTTATTACTATTATTATTTATTCTTTTTTTGTTGGTCGGCGCGACCGTTTCGATCGACTGTTGTTGACCCGGCTCTCCCCCTCTTTCTGGTCAGATGGCGACGGCAATGGTGGCCCGATCCTCGTCGGGTACGCCCGCGAGGACCACCTCCGACGATACGCTGACCGCCTCCGGCCGATTCACCCCGTTGCGAGGTGCCCTCCCCTCCCCCTCCCCCCGTTGTGTGCCTGCCCGCCTCTTAGTGCTCACCCATTGGGGGGGGGTCTGGTGTGTCTGCAGTGCCGCTCTCGTTTCAGTTTTTCTCGCCGTTCCGGGACGACGAGAAGTCGCGGGCCGATTTCGCCGACGAGGACAGCAGCGACTACAGCGACATCGAGGCCGACGACGAGGAGAACGAAGGCGAAGCGGAGGTGGGCGTGGATGGCGGAGGGAAGAAGAAGAAGAAGGTGTCGGAGCGACGGGAGAAGGCCAAGGAGAAGGCGGGAGAGGAGGAGGAGGAGGGCGAGGAGGGCGAGGAGGGCGAGTGGACGTGCCCGCGCTGCACGTTCGTCAACAGACCGTCGTTCCTGGTATGCGACGTATGCAATGAGATCAGGGACTTCCGCGAGCAGAGCAAGAGGTTCAGCCAGCGTGACGACGACGGCGAAGAAGAAGACGGAGCGGGCACGGCCAACGACATACGGGTCGCTGCGCCCACGCAAAAACAACAACAACAACAACAACAACAACAACAACAACAACAACAACAACAACAACAACAACAACAACAACCGAAGCAGAAGGGCTTCGACGGCCAAGGCGGCGACCAGTGGCTCATCCGATTCGACGATGTACACAAGGAGCCGGAGAAGCTGCCGAAGACGAGTACCGAGAGCGGAGCCAGCGCGACTACGAACAATTTTGATTCGGCGCCTCAGCAGACGGACCTTGGGGACCCCAAGGCGGACGCAGGCGCCGGTGGCGGCGGTTCGTCGTCGCCAGGCACCGGGCCTCGACGCAGCGGCAGCGGGCGGGGGCTGGAGGCCCGGAACCTGCTGTCGGTCGACACAAACGCGGACTTCAACCTCCGACGGCGGACCAGCATCGCCGACGACGACCAGGCCGAGCTCGCGCCCCCTCTGGAGGGCGACGTCAGCTCGCGGCAGCAGGCCGCGACTGCGACCGCGACCACCGTTGCTGCTGCGGCCACGGCGGCTGCAGGGCCAGCGCCGGCAGACAGCGCGGCCGTCGGCGGTGATGTGGGCCATCACCAGGAGAAGCCGGAGGACTTCAGCAATTTTGCGGAGCAGCTCTCGGGCAAGCGGATCAACCCGATGATGGCGCAGTCCCTACTGTTCGACAGGGGCCAGCAGCGGTCGCGTCGGGGGAAGAAGGCGCCCTCGGAGGGCCACACGGCTGACGGCGACGACAAGGCCAAGACGCTCGACTCGGCCCTGCTCATGCGCCTGCGCAGCGCCACGGCCTCGGGGGCGTTGGCGAGCTCCAAGTCGCACTCGCTGAAGGAGCCCTGGCGCGCCCGCCAATCTCCAGCCTCGTACGGCTACACGCACACGCACACGCACGCACACGCACGCACACGCACACGCACCAACGCACGACACACACGCACTGACTTGAGCCAACAGAAGCGCCGAGCAGCCGAGATTGTGCGCCAAGCCGGCGGAGGCGCTGGTGCACGTGTGGTCCAATCAGAAAACGGTGTCGAGCGGCGAGGTGACGTTCTTCAACCCTGCGGTCGGCGGCGATTCCGGGTTCCTGGGGTTCGTGGCTCGGCCCTACTGGTTCGAGGCCCAACTGGGCCAAACGATCACGAGACACGAGCTGCGCGAGGCCGAGCAGGCCAGGGGCACCACCTGCCCGGTCTGGACCTACACCGATCTCGCCCCGATCTCACCTCCTCCGCCATCTGACACGGCCGCCACGACCACACCACCACAACGCGACGTCGTCAACGCCTCTCCCTCTTCTTCTCCTTCGGCTTCGGCCTCGCCTTCCACGCCGTTACTCGTGCGACCGGCCAGCTATCGACTTTTGTGGAAAGACACCGGTACATGCACACCAGGCGCTGCTTCCCCAGTGATGTCTGTCTGTGGCCCCTCAACTCACCCACGTTGGTCATGCTACGGCACCAGGCCTGAATTCCCGAGCGCGGTGCTCGATCTGGCGGCCACTGCCACCGTCCGATGACTACGTGGCCGTTGGGTTCCTCGTCGCCGACGCCTACAAGCCTCCCGACCCAGAGCGCACCAATCTCAGGTACACACACGAACATACTTTTCTTATATTTATGTAACATGACTATCTCGTAGATATTTTTCTATCCATACGGATATTAACATATCAGCACAATGAAGGTGTGTCCATAGGAGTCTGCTTCAAGAGGCGCGCGTCAACCCGCAGCCGGTGTGGACCAACCGGGACTCGAGCAGCCACTACAAGCTCAGCATCTGGCAGGTGGCCGCCCTCGACGCGAGCTCTGGCGGCGATGGCGCGCCAGACCGTGATTATGGGGAAGATCGATTCTTCGTGGCCGTGTCGGGGCACGATCCGCCCACGACGCCCGTCTACGTCATTCGGCCCGGCGTCGTCCTTCCCTGGCGGCCAACACCTTCAACCGCGGACGACGAACGTGACGGGAGCGGCCGCGTCGAGGACTCACCACCAAAACAAAACGACTAAGAAATAAACGCGAAACAATGTGAGAAAAAAAGGGAGAAAAACAAGAAATGTCGTAAAATCGGTAAAAATTGAGAGATCGATCGAGACGAGATGGAGGTGAAGAGGAGCGGAGGAAGGACCAACAATCAGTTGCGCGCCGTGACATCGGAGCTGGGACTTCTTAACAAGCCCGATGGATCCGCCAAATACACAGCCGGTAGTCGAATCGCCTCAAATTTACTAAATCTCAAAATTGAATTGCTAATCAACCATTAATCCACCACTTCATCGAGGCAGGCAAGAGCGCTGTGGTGGTTGCCGTTTACGGACCGATTGAAGTGAAGCACAGGGACGAGATCCTGGACCGTGCCACCATCAAGGTCCACTGGAGCCCCTCCAGCGGCACCGGCGGTACCTTTTCGCTCTCTTCCACCACCCCTGACAGTCAGCCCCTACACGTCCATGAGACGCGAGGCTCATGATGGGGTTTGTTGCGTCTGTGGATCTTTGTGCAGGTCCTGAAGAAAGGGAGAAGGAGATGATCGTGGCCAACGTGGTGCAAAACGCCATCATCGCCACCCTCCACCCTCGCACCCTCATAGAGATCGTCGTCCAAGTGCTGCACAACGATGGATGCGTATATGCGCTTCTATTGCCCCCCCCCTCTATTGTACACACTTTCCTACAGTCCTGCTTCTCACACACATGTCTGCTCCACACCATGTGCGCGTTCTTCTTCCAGATGCTCGCTGCGGCCATCAACGCTACGTGCTTGGCGCTTGTTGACGCTGGCATTCCACTCAAGTACCGACCTGCTCACCCCACTCTCGACTTTGCCTTGGAGCTCCTGTGCTTAACTCAGTTCACCCGCCCGCCCGCCCGCCCGCAATGCAGGTCGTGGATCGCTTCAGTGACCTGCGCTATCGCCCAGAACGGCGTGTTTGTGCTCGACCCCGACCTGGCCGAGGAATCGGTAGAGCTCTCTCTCCTCCAACACTCGCCTCACTTGCCATCTCTCAGGTGTCGCTCTCTCACATCATCGGTGCGTCATCTTGTTTTGTTTTGTTTTGTTTTGTTGTGTGCGGAGCCAGGCGGCGCGAGCGGTCCTGTTGTTTGCGTTCAACAACCAGAACGACGGGGTGGTGGCGAGTCACAGCGTCGGGGTGCTGCGAAAGAGCGAGGGCGAGGGCGAGGAGTTTTACCTCACGTGTCTCGCCGCCGCCCGTCAGTCCGCCTTCACCCTCTTCTCCTACTACGCCGAAGCCAACAAGGCCCTCTACCAACACCTCCTCTGACCTCTCTTTTGCATAAAAGAATACAAAAATACAAAAACAGAATAACAAAATATTCAACTGAAGGCTGATTGGTGCGGAGTTCAGAGCGGATAAATGCGACAAATGATGAAAAGGCCTCAGAAGTTGCCGGCGATAGAGTACAACGAGAGTGTTGGTGGTGCACGACCGCGAAGTGCGGTGCGATACAGGAGAGAAGGTGCGAGAAGGTGAGATGAAGATGGACGGAAAGAGGGACGTGGAGGACGGCGGGGCCAAACCAGCAGCAAAGTCCCTGGAGGACGAGCTGGGCCTCGACAGCCTCACGGAACGGGTGGGCACGCAACAACGGCTGCTCGGCCGCCTGCGGCAACTCTTTGCAGAGGGGCAGTACCGCGACATGGACCTCGAACCACCACCCGAAGACGCCTGGTACCTGTTAATATTTTAATATTTAGTTCTTTGTGTTATTTAAGGTGACATTTATTTACTTTGCGGGTTACAACACATTTATTTATACATTTATTTATGTATTTTATTTCTTTGTGCACCAGGTACAACACGTGGCTGTATCGCGAGTTCGTGTGGAAGCGACCACGGTGGCTGGCGGTGCTGCTGCCCATCGTGGTGGTCTGGGTGTCGTGGACCACCGCCATGACCGCCCTCGACGAGTTCCACCTGTTCGAAGACAAGTACTTCATGACCATCACCATGCTCTTCGGTGCGTGGCCACCTTCAACTGTTCTCGTCGTTGCTCCCTCTCACCATTGACCCATCCACTAAACAGCGAGCATGGTGGCCGGCGCGACGTCGGAGGGCGCGTCGGCGGTGGCCTTCCCCGTGATGACCCTCTTCTTCAAAATCAAACCCTCCGTGGCGCGAGGTGCGCAACCAGCTCATGACTCATTCACACACACACACCACACACCACACACACACACGTCACACACACACATACACACACGTCACACTCATTCACACACACACATACACACACACATCTTTGGGCTCTTGGTCTAACCTGTTCGTTCCGGTTTGTCTAGACATGTCGCTGATGACGCAGAGCGTGGGCATGAACTGCGCGGCGTTCACAATTTTGTATCAAAAGATCCGGATCGAGCCCAACGCGCTCCTCTTCTCGTCGTGCGGCGGCGCGTTTGGCGTGGTCGTCGGCCTCCAGTGGGTTGCGCCCAACCTGCCTCCCTCCGAGTCCAAACTCATCTTTGTCAGGTGCGCTCCCGTGCGTGCCGTGTGCGCTGGGTGTCGCATTGCCTCACTCACTCACTCACTCACTCACTCACTCACTCACTCACTCACTCACTCACTCACTCACTCACTCACTCACTCACTCACTCATCACACTACGCACACCAAACACACGCCCCATACTCCTTCTGATAGTATCTGGCTGGGCTTTGCGGCGGCGCTGTTCTGCCTCAACCTTATCAAGGACAGGGAGGTCCACTTGGTCATCCAGAACTTCAAGTACGCATCTATTCTGGTAGAAGAGCGAGAGTTGTTGAAGAGTCAACTCACGGGGTAACTGGCGCCTTTGCAGTAACTGGCGCGCGGGTGTGCTGATGTTCTTCGGCTTCATCGGTGGCGTGCTGACTGCCATATTCGGAAGGTGCATACACAACATCCACATTTCATGAAGTGCACTTGAATGATGCGAGTGAATGTGTGACTCACGTCGTCGTCGTCGTTGATGCGATCGCCAGTGGTCTGGACATCTGCACGTTCAGCGTGTTGACCCTTCTGTTCCGAGTCTCGGAAAAGACCGCAACGCCCACCACTGTGGTGCTGCAGGCGTGGAACTGCACCGTCGGCATGCTCGCCAAATTCATTCTCATGGACGGTACGCACGACACACCGCACGCACCACCGCACACGTGTGCGCACACACGCAGGCATCACCGCACACGGGTGCATTGACACCACAGCATTCGGGCTGCAGGCATGGAGCAGGAGGCTGTGGACTACTTTTGGGTGAGCGCATCGATTGTGTCGATTGGCGCGCCCATCGGGTCCTTCCTCAGTTCGTTCGTTCACCGCATCATCCTCGGCATCTTCCTCTACGTGGCCGACGTCGTCCAATTCGTGGCCGCCCTCATCATCATCCCCCTCAACAAACCGTACACTCTTCCCCCACCACAACACAACACGACACACGACGACACACACCACCGCACACGCACGGCTAATGTGCACTGTTTTGATTGGCAACAGATTGGTGATCCTGGTGCTGGGCATCTTGACGCTGTCGTTCGGCGTGTTCTTCGGGATGACCAAGATGGGCGACGTGCTCATGCGCTACGAGAAGAAGCACTACGGCCGCGACCAGGCGTCCAACATGGACGACTCCGGAGAGTACCAGAGCGAGGAGGAGAAGACCAAGATCCTCAAGGTGCAGCCTCTCTACAGCCAGTCAGGCTGACATGTGTGCCAGCCCTTCCACTTTGTAGAATTATTTATACGGTCATCATCATCAACACCTGCACTACTCTTTTTTCGTTCACTGAGGGCGTATCTGGCCCTCATCCCTCCAACGTTGCGCTGAGCTATCGTCGCCTCCTGTTGATGATGATGATGGGGTGAGTGATCCTGGCCGAGGCTGTCTCGCATGACCAACGCTGACGTCACCTCCAGTTGGGGCAATAAACGTTCTTGCCCAAGCTTGTTGTCCTCAGTTTCATTGCTGTGTCCACACTCTGCCCAAGGTACCGCGTTCATCATCTTGCACCTGCATCAGCGGCCGCGTCTCGGAGCGCAATCGATATAGCCAATCTAATCATTAAAAATTCAATTTGGAATGGCAAATCGTTGGATAAAGGCAAGACATGGAAGCGAAGAAGAAGGGAAAGCAGCAGGCAGCAGCCAAAGCCGGCCCACCCAAGGCATTGAAGATGAAGAAGGCCTCCTCATCTTCTGAGCCCGTGCGATGGACCTGGCGCAACAACCCCCTCCTCAACGTCGTGCTGCTCCTCGCCGTGCCCCTCCCCTCCATCGCCTTCATGTGGTTCCTCTCCCACTCGTGCAGCGACCCGTCCGCCCTCGCCGCCCTGCCCGCGTCGTGGCGCGTGAGCCTGCCCGAGTCGGTCGCGTCGCTGCTGGGCCTCGGTGCCGCCGGCGCGGCCGAGGTGGGTCCCGAGCAGGTGTGCAGCTGGGCCATGGAGCACCCGCTGGCCCTCCTCAACGTCCTCTTCTTCCTCAACGTCGACGTCCTCTTCTGGCTCATCAGCCTCTTCCAGGGCTCCACCTGGGTTCGTTCACTTTACCACACACACACACACACACACACACACACACACACACACACACACACACACAACACACACACGCACCACCGCACACGCATTCTTACTCACACAATCAAACGCGCGCGCGCACACAGCTCATCGACCCGTACTGGACCATCATTCCGGTGCTCATCGCGCATTTCTTCGCGGCCCACCCCGCCGGTACGCCTCTTTGCGGCTGGGATGTATCGGTCCGGGCCTTGCTGACACACACACGACACACGACACACACACCTCCCCGATCGTGCCCGCAGCGACGTTTGACCCGCTGCGCTCGTTCTTGTCCCTCGGCCTCGTCTGGCTCTGGAGCATCCGGCTCACCCACTCCTACTTCCGCAGGTGACACTTCTCCCGTCGCCTTGTGCCCTCTCTCCTACTATGACACCACCGCACACGCCCCACACGCCGCACACACCGCGCACACCGCACACACCGCACACGCACACACTGCACATAGGGAGGAGTGGGAGCTGGGCGCGAGGGAGGATTGGCGGTTCACGGACATGCGCAAGCGCTACGGCGCCGCCCTGTGGGCGGTCCTCTCCTTCCCGATCGCCTACCTGTCCCAGCACGTCCTGCTCGTGGGCATCTGCCTCCCCTTCTACTCCATCCACTTCCCCGCCCTCTCGCCCCTGCCCGCCTCCGCCGCGCCGGCCGACCTCCTGGGCCTCCGCGACCTCGTCGCCTCCTCCGCCGCCAACGCCACCGCCACGGCCGCCTCCGCTGCTGCGGCGCTGCCGCCGTCGCCGCCGTTCGATGGCGTGTGGGACCCGCTGATCGCCGGCCTGTGCCTGGCGGGTATCGTGGTGGCCTATTTCGCCGACACCCAGCTGTGCGCGTTCATGCACGCCAACGAGCAGCGCGCGCGGCAGGGCAAGCCCAAGGTGCTCATCCTGAACTCGGGCCTCTGGTACTACTCCAGGTACGACTACCACCCTCTCGCCCCAGCTCCGTTTTATCATCGTGCCGTCGTCTGATTGGCTGTGCTGACGTGGCGCATGTGCGATCGATCAGGCATCCCAACTATTTTGGCGAGCAGCTGTGGTGGTGGGCGCTGTCGCTGTTCTCAGTCTACGTGGGGCAGTGGTACATGGTGGCGGGCACTCTCATCAACTCGCTGTGCCTGGCGACAGTGACGCTGATGGTCGAGCAGCGCATGCTCGAGCGGCCCGAGCGCAAGCAGGCCTTCCTCGAGTATCAGCGCACCACCTCCGTGCTCGTCCCCTGGTTCAAGGGCAGCGCTACCACTGCCTCTACGACCAAGAAGAGGAATTGAAAAGTTTCGTAAATGTTTTTCGTTTTTAAGCGGTTTGCTGTGGCGGTGAGGGCTGGCAAGCACTCGGTTTAGGGTGCAGGAAGGAATGGAGGGCGGCAGCGGCCATCCGCCGCAGCTCGGTCTCGGGCAAAACCTCCTCCAGATTCGCGTAGTTCGCTCTGTGCGCCGCCGAAGGGAATTGGTGTCGTGGTGTAAGGAACCGAATGGGTCAGTATCAATTGGGAACAAGGCGTCGGTACCGGTTGGCGTTCAAGGTGCCAATGCAGCTCAAGGCCAAACTCAGCGGTCGGCCACGACCTGCGCAGTATATGGTAAGCTGGACCACCTTGGTTAACAGGTAAATGTCAGGGAGCGCATGCGTGCCCACCTGCGAGTGAGTGGCCAAATGCGGACTGTAGCGTGGAGGCAGGCTTTGATCGTAATCGCCGACGTCGGGTACAGCCGCCGGTGCGGTGCCCTCGAGCGACACGCCCATCGAAGCGAGCCCCACTGCTCACCAGGATCGCTGCCGCCTGCTCGTTGCCTGCCCTCATGTCCACCACCTTGAGTGCACGTGTTTGACCAAGTGGGAAGGTGGCGATCGTACAAGCGGCGAGGGCGACCTGGAGCGCGGTCAGGCCATCGGCGTTGGGCACATCGAGCAGCCGACGGAGTTCGTCGTCACTGTGCTGCTGCCTGATGTGGTCAAGGGTGGCCTGCACGATCTCATGGCAGCCCAGTTCCTGTGTGCTCCCATTGTGATGAGTCAGCCAGTCCCTACATACCACGGCCTGCGAATGAAATGAATGATGACAAACCTTGGATGCCAAGTGGAGAAGGCTGTTGTGGTGCTGGTCCCGACCCTCGACAATGGCCGGCTGCGCGCTCATCGCTTCGCTCACTGAATGTAGAGAGCGGTGTGCATTCAGCGCGCCGCAAACACCGACCCTGTGCCTGCATATAAGCAGGCGCACCATGAGCCACGTGGGCCGGGCTGATCAACGCTGTCAGCTCGCGCTTGAGCTGACGCACCACCGATTTCACCTTGCCATGGCCCACCTGCACCGGTTTTAGCATTTCCTTCATCATACCTGGCCCACGTAGGCAAGTGTGGACCAACGTACCACCAACGTGCCAGCGAGGAGGATGACGCGCCCAAGCAATGGAAACTGCGCGTGCTCCTCCACCACCACCGGCTTGAGCGGGCGCAACCGCACCAGCGCCACTGATTGAAGCTGATTAGCGTGCCCCCACAATTGTGCGTGCCTACAGAGAGGGCTTGTACGTTGTCCGACACAGACCTTGGTGGCGGCGGGGGTCAGACTCTCTGTGCCGGCAAGTGGTGGACCATCAGAGTCCAGAACGGGCATCACGTCCACCACCTGTCACGCCGTGTGGTGTAAGGAACAGGCCCCTGGCGTGGGTCGCATGTGCGATGGGGAAGCGATACCAGGCATGGCACACGCGCGTTGTGTGCGCACATTGTCAGAGTGTAACCGACCCCGAAGGCGTTGGTCGGCTTGCGCTGCACATTTTATCAGAACGCCGCGCCATAGTTGCGTGGTCAAGAGCGCGCACCTTGGCGTAGGCATCCACTGTCTCCACCTGAGCGACCAACTCCATCGCCGTCAGCTCCACAAGCGACGCCGCGTACTCTTCGGCTGGCATGATCACCGCACCTGTGCCGTGTGTGCGGTGTGCCCGTATTACGGTGTTCAGTGTTCTGTGGCAAAGAAAGCGTGGGCGGCAGCGCACCATTGGGATAGGCGCAGAACGGCGCCGTGGGCTGGCCGCGCACGCACACTCCAACCACGTCGCCGGGCTTGGCCTCGGGTCGCGACTCGTGAAACATCTCGACAGTGAACGCCCCGAAGCTCTTGAGGCTCGCCTGGGCGCTCTTATCCTGCGTCCACGGTGTGCGCTTCCACCCAATCGGGTCGCTCGGGCAGCACGCCAACCTATCGCCCCTGTGTGGATTGATTAGTTGATTGATCACACCAATCACATGAGATCTTAACACTCCGTGCCGTGGGTGTCAGATCAGTCTTACGGTTTGAGTTGTCCGCTCAGTTGGCGCCCGCAAATCACAGTGCCTATCCCAGCTGCCGGTAGACATCAGCACGCACACAACGCAAACACCAAAGGAGAGGAAACGAGACACCACCGACACATAGACAACACCACTCGCACGGCAGGGACAATACCAATCCTGTAGCTGTCGTGAATGGGCAGGCGCATTGGCTGCTGCTCTGGACTCTGTTCCTGGTTCCCGGTTGTGCGAGCGAGGGCTTCACTCTTCCTTCTGCCCTCGAGCCTTCTTGTGTGAGTCGCCATCGCACACCCGAGTACGCACAAACGCGCAGAGTAGAGGAGAACGCACAGCACTTGAGCCCGCAGAGCTTCGATGAAGGTCTTCCCGCCGTCTGACCAGGCATAGGGTTCATCGGTGATGCCGCGATGCTGCTCCCCGACACTCACGCCGACGACGGTGATGCCGGACCTGCGCACCATGCCCGCCAGACAAGCGGTTCAGAACCGAGTCACGTTCGGTGGGCCACAATGACGACGAGTGGAGGGTGTACGGGTGGAACCCGAGCGAGCAATGCTTGGTAAGCAGATTCAGCACAAAGCGCTTGGTCCGCTCGAATGCCTGCTGCTGGCAGTGATCGCCTCTTCCCTCCCCGGCGACGATATCAAGCTTGGTCACGCACACCACAATGTCTTCGATCTCTAGCGCCCTGTCGACCCTCACCCACCAGTTAATGATAACAACACTACTAATAACAAAGGGAAAATGGGGCGCACTTGAGCACGATCGCTTGGGTCATGAGGACGCGTGCCGCATCATCGTTCGGGTCCTCCATGTCGACGTTGGCAGCCACCACCAGCACTGCCGAGTCGGCCTGCACGGGGTGGTGGAGGTTACAGCTTTCATCATTGCACCACCGTCTCTGTATTATGGGTTGGCTGGTTTGCATACCAGGCAGGCATTGCGGATGAAGGTAGTCAGCAGGTGGGGTCGCCCCGGCACGCTCACCAGGGAGCAGTTGAATCCGTCGTGGTACGCCTTCACCACCCTTATCATACGTCACACACAGGTGTCAGCCGGCACCACGTGAGGCATCTCGGTGCATTCCCTACCCTCGCTAGGCGCGGGACTGTACCGCGCGTAGCGAGTGTGTCGCTCAATGTGCTCATCTCTCGTGCGGTCGATCAGGATTGTGGACGCATTCAAGCCATTGCGCTGCAATGTACGAGATGGCGGGAGGTTAGGGACACTGCATGGGGGGGGGCTTTGAAGCGATCAGATTGAGGCGCGCCGTCGTACCACGTAGGCGGCATTGGCAAGGCCGCACAGGCATTGGAGGAGCGCCGTCGCACCGTGGCCAGAAGGACCCACAACCACCACCACCTGCACAAAAAGGCCATGCGTAGCATTTGGCCAATTTTAAGTGTGTAAAATTTAAATGGAAAAAGAAGTGCTTTCGACGAATGCACGTCGTTGACAAAGTTCATGGTATGCTTACCGGCGATGCGTTTGTCATTAGCAAGGTCGGTGCGTCACGTTGAGCGTCGAGCAAGAAGAACGGAAGAGGCTAAAAAGAGTCGGGGGTGGTTTCCATTCACAGACACCACCGACGCCGCGGTGGTGAGAGATTTCCGCCGAGGCAGTGGTGAGAGCTTTCCGGCGGAGTCAAAGAAATAAGTCACCTGAGTGCATTCACGAAAAGAGCGTGTGGACCGATTCATCCAGGCCCACCGGAACACAGGAAGGAATGGAGGGCGGCAGCGGCCACCCGCCGCAGCTCGGTCTCGGGCAAGGCCTCCTCCAGATTCGTGTAGTTCGCCCTGTCCAAAAAGAATTATAAGTTATTATGTAATGCATTATTATTGTAGTTCTGTGTGTCGTCGTACCGGTTGGCGTTCAAGACCTTCACGCAGCTCAGGGCCAAGCTCAGGGGTCGGCGGCGACCTGCGCAGGCCCCCATCAGCATCCACCATCCATCATCGATGGGGGGGGGGTGAGGGAACGCGCGCTGGTGATACCTGAGACCGGATCGCGCAAGGCGGACGGCAGTGCTGAGGCCGCCTTTGATCGTAGCCGCCGTCGGGTACAGCCGCCGGTGTGGTGCCCTCGCGCCACACTCCAGTCGAAGCGAGCCCCACTGGCCACCAGGATCGTTGCCGCCTTCTCGTTGCCTGTCCTCATGTCCACCACCACGCCCACCACCTTGAGTGCGCGTGTTTGACCAAACAAACAAAAAAGGCCTTGGAAGCAGGGGAGCGATCGTACAAGCGGCGAGGGCGACCTGGAGCGCGGTCAGGCCATCGGCGTTGGGCACATCGAGCAGCCGACGGAGTTCGTCGTCACTGTGTTGGTGCCTGATGTGGTCAATGGCGGCCTGCACGATCTCATGGCAGCCCAGTTCCTGGTGTGTTCGCCGTTGTCGTAAGTCGGCCAGTAGTAATAGGTCGGTCCTCTGCAAATGAAATGAATGTAATGATGACAAACCTTGGATGCCAAGTGGAGGAGGCTGTTGTGGTGCTGGTCCCGACCTGTGATAATGGCCGGCTGCGCGCTCATCACTTCGCTCACTGGAGATTGAGCGTGTGTTGTGTGCGTGTGCAGTTGCCAGACAATGTTAGCTCCCACCGAGAGCTGGGGTGGTGTGAGATGCACATAAGAAGGCGTCATGTGCCGCACCATGAGCCACATGAGCCGGGCCGATCAACGCTGTCAGCTCGCTCTTGAGCTGACGCACCACCGATTTCACCTTGCCGTGGCCCACCTGCACACATAATAATTCATTGATCAGCATTTATTCATGTGATACAAACGTGTGTTATTATCAAACATTTGATTTATCAGAAGCAAATCTGTTAAAAAGTAAAGTGCGTTGCTAATTTACGTCGCGGATTGCCCCACGTAGTCAAGTGTGGACCAACGTACCACCAACGTGCCAACGAGGAGGATGACGCGCCCAAGCAATGGAAACTGCGCGTGCTCCTCCACCACCACCGGCTTGAGCGGGCGCAACCGCACCAGCGCCACTAATTGGGACGGCTTGAGGTGTGTGTCGTGTCCTGTGCGCATGTGTGCGTACGTGGGGCAAGAAGACCACGAGAGTTGTACCTTGTCCGACTTCGACCTTCGTGGCGCTCAGACCATCTCCTGTGTCGGCATGTGGTAGGCCGTCGGAGGAATCCAGAATCGTGATCACTTCCACCACCTTGCAAGCCGTGTGGTGAGAAAAATTGTGGCAATGTAAACGTTTGGCGGAGGTGTGACGGGATAGCGATACCAGGCATGGCACACGCGCGTTGTGTGCGCACATTGTCAGAGTGTAACCGACCCCGAAGGCGTTGGTCGGCTTGCCCTGCACATTTTATAAGATTTACGTAGTCATGCCGCACGTTAGTCGCGTGCGGTGGTGGTGCGCCCGCGTCGGAGCACATTATACAATAATGAAATGCAAAGAATGCATGGACAGCAGCGCACCATTGGGATAGGCATAGAACGGCGCCGTGGACCGGCCGCGCGCACACACTCCAACCACGTCGCCGGGCTTGGCCTCGCTCCGCGATTCGTTAAACATCTCGACAGTGAACGTCTGGAAGCTCTTGAGACTCCCCTGGGCGCTCTTGTCATGCCGCCATTCGCTGGTGCGCCTCCACCCAATCGGGTCGCTCGGGCAGCATGCCAGACTATCGCCCCTGTGTGGATTTATCGATTGATCACACCAATCTCACGTGATCAGGCACACACCAGTCGCAGCGCCCAATTGGGTCAAGTTGTCGTACGGCCTGATTAGTCCGCTCAGTTGGCGTCCGCAAATTACATTGCTGGCAAGCCCAGCTGGGCCAGTAGACATCAGTCAACACGACACGACACAGGAACGATAAGACAACACCACTCGCACGGCAGGGACAATACCAATCCTGTAGCTGTCGTGAATGGGCAGGCGCATGGGCTGCTGCTCTGGGCTCTGTTCCTTGTTCTTCGCCGCACGAGCGATGGCTTCACTCTTCCTCCTGCCCTCGAGCCATGATGAGCCACTACCACATACACACACAGGGTGACCGCGCAATGAATTGTAGGTTAGAAGAGTACGCACAGCGCTTGAGCCCGCAGAGCTTCGGTGAAGGTCTTCCCGCCGTCCGACCAGGCATAGGGTTCGTTGATGATGCCGCGGTGCTGCTCAAACTCCGCCCCAATGCTCACGCCGACGACGGTGATGCCGGAGCTGCGCACCATTGCCCGCCAGACAACAAGTTCAAAACCGGGTCACGTTCGGTGGTCAATGACGATGACGAGTGGCGGGTGTGTACGGGTGGAACCCGAGCGAGCGATGCTCGGTGAGCAGGTTCAGCACGAAGCGCTTGGTTCGCTCGAATGCCTGCTGCTGGCCCTGTTCTCCTCCTTCAGTGGCGACGAGATCAAGCTTGGTCACGCACACCATGATGTCCTCGATCTCAAGCGCCCTGCACGCACCATCAGTGAGAGTCGAAACAATAAATGATTAAACAAATATATCAACATAATACTGAACTTACAAGTATTTATTATTATTATTATAATGGGAAGAGGGTGGGGTGCACACTTGAGCACGATCGCTTGGGTCAAGAGGACGCGCGCTGCATCATTCGTCGGGTCCTCCATGTTGACATCGGCAGCCACCACCAGCACTGCTGAGTCGGCCTGTATGGTGGTACTTACTTATCAGCCTTCGTCTTCATCTTCATTGCAGAGAAGAGCAGAACTTCGCATACCAGGCAGGCATTGCGGATGAAGGTGGAAAGCAGGTGGGGGCGTCCCGGCACGCTCACCAGGGAGTAGTTGACTCCACCGTGAAAGGCCCTCACCACCCTTTACACCACACCACACCACACCACCAGGTGTCAGGCGGCACTACTACACGCATGGTGCATCCCTCGGGGGGGGGTACCGCGCGTAGCGAGTGTGTCGCTCGATAAGCTCATCTCTCGTGCGGTCGATCAGGACCGTGTACGCATTCAAGCCATTGCCCTGTCATGTTTGGGGGGGGGGTGTTTGGGTAATAGCGCTTCGGGGGTAGGAGGAGGTACCAGGGCATAGGCGCGCCGTCGTAACACGTAGGCGGCATCGGCAAGGCCGCACAGGCATTGGAGGAGCGCCGTCGCACCGTGGCCAGAAGGACCCACAACCACCACCACCTGCACGCACAGACAAAGAAAATGTTGTCGTTTCCCTGCCTGACATGGTAATTTATACTATTAAAAATAAATAAAAATACAGCTTTTGTTTGCATTGTTTCTGTATCGGGGTTGCTGATTTTTCTACGTACTGGCGACGCAGTGGTCATGATGCAGTAAGGTGCGCGTCTGGAGGAGAAGCTGGAAGAACAGTTGGTGCGGGTCGGAAAACAAAACAAAAAGCTCGGAGTTGTTTCCATTCACCGAGCACAAAGTTCGGGCCGAAATCGAGGTTTACTACGGTCGGCAAACGTGATCAGCCACAGACAAAGAAAGTAATAAGAGGGGTGCGTGACATCAAAGGGTCCTCCGAACACCTCCCATCCCTTGACATGTCAGCCCCGGTGGCCGCCTCGAGTTCAACGGGACAAATATTTGATTACCCACTTGTGCCCTCAAAAGTGTCATGCAGCTCTACCACTCCTTCTCCTCGAAATCCTCGCTATCGCAGTCCTCATCTTTGTCTTCGTCGGCATCCTTCTTGCATGGTTCAAGCAACGGGTCGTCTCCCGCATACGCTTCGTCGAGGACCTTGCACGTTGCATCGTGCGTTGCTGCATTCGTCGAAGTCCCTCGGTCACTCAGCCTGGTCTCGCCGCCTGGCGATCGGTGCACCGGCCTCGTCGTTGATGATGATTGTTCGTCGCCACGGCCGACGAGGTACACCGCTGGGCTGCGCTCCGGAGTTGTCGGCTCCAGCTCGCCCCGTCGCTGATGTCCAGAGGCGCTCTTGCTGTCGTCGCTTTCTTCGCTGCTGCTGCTGCTGCTGCTGGGCGAGGGGCTTCGCTCGCTCGCTCGCCTCGACTCGGGTGGCATGGGGCTCGCCAGCATCTTTGACGCACCGCGTTGCAGCTTCTGGAAGAACCTCTGCGTCGATCCCCCATCGTCATCTTCATCACCACCATCGTCGCCATTGTCGTTGTCTTCTGTGACCTTGGCACTCTCACCCTTGGCGGCCGGAGCCATTTCCTCAGCTTCACTAGGTTGCTTCGCTGCGCATCGCGCACCGTCGTCTTCGTCTCCTGGGCCACGCTTGGCATCGCCGCCGTCATTGTGCGCAATCCTCGCTGTCGTACGCGTGGCCTTCTCGCTCCCGGTACGTCTCGGAGGCGTCTTGAATTCCTCTATGTCTTCGTCCTCCTCCTCTGCGCCTTGCTGATTGCTCGCATGGTGCTTGGCGGGGCGCGAGTCGCGTCGTGTCTTCTTTCTGGCGTGTTGCTTCTTTCTCTTTTCGATCTCTTCCTCCTCCTCCTCGTTGTCGTCGCTGTCATCTGCTTCGTCCTTGCACGACTTTCGCTTTCTCGTTCGAGGGGTTCGGCTGAGCCTCGCCGACTTCTTTTTCGTGGGCGTCTCTCTTTCTTCGTCGGCTTCCTCCTCTTCTTCTTCTTCTTCGTCATTCCAACTCCCATCTTCATCTTCTCCCTCACCCTCACTCTTGCTTTTCCTCTTCTCAGCCTTTTTCTTGCCCTTCTTCTTTGCCGGCCTCTCCCTATCCTCTATCGTGCGTCGCTTCCCTCCTTTCTCTTTCGCGCCGCCCGGAGTCCGTCGCTTCTTGGCTCTGACCTCGACCACTTCGTCGTCCTCGTCCTCCTCCTCCTCGACACTCTCCTCATCTAGCACGACTACTTTGTCTTTCTTCTTCGCACTCGCCTGCTTTCCCTTCGGCTTGGCCTTAAGGGGCGACCTCCTGTCGCGTTGGTGATCGCTCGCAGTGCCACCCGCGGTGTACTGCTCGCCACCGAGCCGGATGGCCTCGAGGCGCGCCATGATGAGGCCGATGAGTACGGCAGCCCTGCTTTCCTTGTGCTGCGGTTCGATGCCCAGGTTGCGGCACACGCGGCGCAGGAGCGGCGAGCCGAAGCCCATCAGGTAGTTCTGCACTCCGACCCGATGCAAGCTCTCCTCGAGCAGCGCTTGCAGCTCCTGCACCCGCGAAACGTGAAGATCAGCGATTCGGTGTCACCGGCCATTCAACATTCTAGCGGGATGAAGCGCACCTCGAGCTTGTGCGCCTCCAGTTCAGCCGCAGTGGCGTATCCGCCGTCGTCCATCTCCAGATCCGTGCAAGCTAGGGTGAGCACTTCATCCAAGCAGGCCTGGGTCAATCAAAGAAATCACCGTTGAGTGAACGTGAGCGCACGGTCGTAGCCGCTAGGACGCACCTCATCGGTCTGGCTCTCGCGGCACAGCATTGCCATCACGTCCACGCTGCGCACGAACCGACGCGCATACTCCTGTGCACGAGCGCACATGCGGGGGTGAGTGGGCGACTCGACGAAAGGCGGAGTGGGCGATGGCGACCTTGGGGCCGAGCTCGCACAGGACTTCGATGAAGCGCTTCTGGAGCACCTGCTTGTTTCGCGGGTTGTTGCCGCCGTGGTCGATGGGCACCCCGGCCATGGCTGCAGTGAGCTGCTTCAGCGTGAGAGCGTGCACGAAGGACTTGGCGCCGACCCTCACCACCATGGCCTCGGCAGCCTTCACAAGGTGGTGTCTCGCCGCACGTTCACTGATTGGCGACATCTGTCTGTGCTTGGCTTCGTCTTCAGTTTCAGCTTCCTCATCTCCATCCTGCAGGCTGCCGGCGATGATGGATTGAAGGATGCGATCTTCCGATGGTTCGATCGATCCAAGTTTGGCGTGGCGGTGCAGATGGGCGAGACTGGGTGTGTTCAGGCGATCGATCAATAAGCGAGGAGTGAATGGCAGCCGCACATCGTCAGGCTCTACGCTCATTGCCTTGTGGCCACAATCTTCGCTCTCGAGATTAACTGGCGAAAGCGCCCCAATAAAATATTTAATCGCAAGTTTGCAAGAAGGAGAACGACGCGAGCATGACTGCCGAGCAGCATCGATTCTTCTATGGTGGGAGGGGGAGGGGTTCATACGGTCTCAACCAGCTCAAGGTACCCGAGGTGGGAAACTGCGTGGTGCTCCACCACCACGTCGGAGAGGCCCTTGTTCATTTTCAATTTCAAATCGGTCGTGAATTATGTTCTTGGGCCGAACACGGTTTTGGATCTAAATAGGGAAGAAACGCAAAAGTTGAACGTCTCTTTGTTGAACAGCTCTACAGGTGTTCAACGAAGAAGAAGGAGAAGAGGCAAGCGTTAGGGCCAACCGCATCATCGTCAACCCGCATCAACAGCTGGCCCTCTCTTCTGGATTAGGGGATGAGGCGATCGAGCGTAGAGGCAGATGAGCGGGAGAGTAGCGAGGGAGCGAAGGACACAGGGAAGGACTCGCGAGAGTCAAGGGGCGGGGGCAGCAAGATCGTCGTGAGCCCCAGCAGTAGCAATGGCAGCGTCTCGACGATTCGTACGCGCGCGATGAAGAAGGCGGCCAGCTCGCGGCAGGGCCTGGTCGTAACGACCAAGGCCGGCCGCGATGTGACATCCTCGTCACCATCATCAGACGAACGCGATCGCAAGGCCCCGCTCGACCGCACCACTTCGGGCCGCTTCGGTTGTAGCATACATCGCCACAAGGAGAAAGAAGGCGGCTCGGATGGATCCGACGATGGAGACGACGCCCGTACGCCCAAGCGCCGCAGCATCCAGCTCGACTTCATTCACGACAAGGAGAAGGAGGACGGCGAGCGGGAGAGCCGGCGCAAGGAGAAGGGCGAGGGGGGCGATCGAGATCGTGAGAGAGATCGCGATCGCGACAGAGAGCGCAGCCGGCGAGGGCGAGACGGCGACAAGGACAAGGAGAGGACCCGCGACGGCGACAACAAGGACAAGGACAGCAGCAAGGACCGAGACAGGGACAAGGACGGCGATCGACAGACGCTGCGCGAGAAGCTGACCGAGAGCGACGGCAAGCCGCATCTGCGCGAGAGGCCGAGCGAGAGCGACAAGGAGCGCGTCTCGCGCGATGGAGACTCCAACAAAGATCGAGAGAGGGGCGACAAGGACAGAGAGAGCAAAGATGGTGGCGGCGGCAGGACCAAAGATGGCGACAAGGACAGCAAAGACAGCAAAGATCGGGAGAGGACACGAGACGAGAAGGACAAGGACAAAGATCGGAGCGAGAGGGGCGACAAGGACAGAGAGAAGGACAAGGACCGCCACAAGGACCGGGGCGAGAGGGGCGACAAGTCTGACGGCGGCAAAGATCGAGAGAGAGCGCGCGAGAGCGACAAAGACCGCGAACGTTCGGCCAAGGACGGCGATAAGGACAGAGAGAGGGACAAGGACAGGGACAAGGAGAAGGAGAAGGACGGCAAGGACAGCAAAGATAGAGAGCGGACGAGGGAGGGCGATAAGGAGAAGGAGAAGGACCGGGAGAGGCGGAAAGACAAGGACGGCGCGGGGCACCGTCGGGGTGGTGGCGAGAAGTCCAAGCGCGACAGGGACAGGGACAGGGACCGCGACAGCAGCAGAGAGGGCGGCAGAGAAAAGCGGGACAAGGGCGGGCGAAGAGACCGCGACAAGGAGAAGGTGCGGGAGCTTCTCGATGCGCGTACGCGTGGGCTTGACATCGACCTGCGCAAGCTGTCGCGCAGCGCCACCATCAACTCGGCCTCGTCGGCCTCCAGCCGCATGCCCAGGTAACCTTTGGCCGCCCCGTGTTACGTGCGTGTGACGCCCCCGTGTGGGTTCTGATATCTGATTGGGTGGTGTGCAGCCGAAAGAAGGAGAGCAAGAGGCCCAAGCGCAGCGACTCGCCCAAGCGACGCGAGCAGCCGGGCAAGGTCGAGCGCGAGTACCGCAAGCGCGAGCGAGACCGGCGGCGGGCGGAGAAGGACCGGCGGCGGGCGGAGAAGGCCAGCCCTCGCGGAAGCGAGATCTCTGAGGCCAATCAGTTCGGTGACGAGTTCCGGGCCGACTTTGAGGAGGTCACGCGGCTCATTCAGACGGGCCAGGCCGCGCGCGTGTCGATCCACGAGGCGGCGTTCGAGGGCAACGTGAAGGCGATGCGGTACCTCATGTACCCGCTGAAGCGGCGCCACGAGCTGACGCGATTGGTCAACAAGCGCGACGACGAGGGCACGACGCCGCTCCACCGGGCCGTGTCCAACGACCACTTCGAGGCGGCCAAGCTGCTGATCGAACGCGGCGCCAACGTCAACTTTGTGAGCGATGACGGATCGGCGCCGCTGCTCCACGCGGCCTACTCGGGCGAGGGCACCTGCGTGAAGCTGCTCGTGACCTACGGAGCCGACGTGAACACGTTCGACAAGGAGCGCACCACGCCGCTGCAGAAGGCCTGCTTCGCCGGCAACCTCGAGTGCATGGAGTACCTCGTTTCCAGGGGCGCCGCTCTCGATTTTGCCGACGACGACGGGACGACACCGCTGCATCACGCCGCGTCCCAGGGCCACCAGGAGGTGGTCAGGTCGCTGCTCTTCCTCCACGCATCCCGGACGACCAGCGGCAGCAGCGGCGGCGGCGGCAAAGGCGGCTCGCCTGTGGACTGTCAGGACACGGATGGGCTCACGCCGCTCCACAAGGCCGTGTTCGCCAACTTCCCGGGCTGCGTCGACCTCCTGCTCATGCACGGGGCCGACCCCAACATCGCCGACCAGGAGGGTCTCACGCCGCTGCACTTTGCCAGCGAGAAGAACCTCATCGAATGCGCCACCCTGCTGCTCGACCGGAGCAAGCGCACGCGGCCACCGCCTTCGCGGCCGCCACCGCCCACCCCATCGGCGGCAGCGGCAGCCGCCGACGTCGCCACCGCGCTCGAGGCCAGCGGCGGTGAGGGCAGCACCATCACCAACAACAACAACAATAGCGACGGTAAGCCGAAGGAGGCTGAGATAGCCATGAAGGTGGCTGACCCGAATGCAAGGGACAACGATGGGCTCAGCGTGCTCCACCATGCGTGCTACCACGGATACAGCGAGCTCGTGAGCCTTCTCATCTCCTACGGCGCCGACGTCAACGCCCGCGACAGCACAGGCTCGAACCCGCTGCAGTACAACGCGGCGTTCAACGGTTCCGAAGAGTGTACGGCTATCTTGCTAGAGCACAACGCCGAGGTGAACACCGACGACGAGGACTCCACGTCCGCGCTCATCCACGCCGCCTTCAACGGTCACTTGAAGTGCATGGCGCTCCTGCTCGACAAGCAGGCCTTCGTGAACGCCAGAGACCCCGAGAAGGCGACGGCGCTCCACAAGGCCGCCTACATGGGCCACATGGAATGTCTGGAGCTGTTGCTGGCCCGAGGCGCCGACCTCGCCATCCAGGACAACGAAGGGTGAGTCGCGCACGCCACGCATAGCAACGAGCAGGTTGGCTCCCGCTTGCTTATTTTCTGTATTTCCTCCATTATTGCAGGTCTTATCCGCTGCACAAGGCGGCGTACTCCAATCGGACGGACTGTCTTGCGGCTTTGCTCAAGAGCGGTGCCTCGGTGGACTGTCAGGACTTCCACGATGGGACGCCCCTGCACAACGCCGCCTTTGGCGGCCACGCCGAATGCATCGAGGTAAGGCCGCTTCGTGCTAGCCCGTACCATTGTTGTTGGGTAGTGAAAGTTTTCTCTTTTGGATTGGCCAGATCCTGCTCGAGCACGGGGCCAACCCCAACTGTGTCGACGATCAGGGGGTGTCGCCCCTGCACCTCGCCATCAGCTCCGGCCACTTCCAGTGCGCCAAGCAGCTGCTCGAGAAGGGCGCCGACATCAACCTCAGGGTACTCGCGCCCCCACCAAGTGTTACTTCAGGCGTTTCCCTCACCTCGCCTCACCTAACCGCTTCTCGCTGGCCATATAGGACGGGAAAGGCATGCCGCCGCTGCACTATGCCGTCAAGAGCCCAGAATGCATGCAGTTCTTGGTCGACCAGGTACACGAACGTGTTTGGTGTTGCACGCGTGTGCATTTGCAGACACTGAAAGAACGTACGCACATACGTAGGGTGCGGAGGTGGAGTACTGCGACCACAAGGGGCGCTCTCCGCTTTGGCTGGCAGTCAAGGTCGAGAGCGAGGAGAGCGCGGGCATACTCATCAAGGCCGGCGCCAATATTGAATCCGCTGACAACCGAGGGCGCAAGGTGGTGGACATGGCCCGAGGCGCCATCACCAAGGAGATGCTGACCAAGATGGCAGCGGAAAGGTGGGCACCGCCACACGCCGCCAAAGCGCTTTTGTGTTTTGTATTCCCTCGAAGCTCGCCGACTGACAGACACCGATATCGAACCGTGCCCAGGGATGAGCTCCAGGACATTCAGCACAAGGCGGACATGACCGAGGCGGCGCGCAAGTTCAATGCCAAGCCATCACTTGTGCGTCTATTGTTTAAGTGGAGGAGGAGGAGGAGGGGATCAGCTTACGTACGCCGGCCAATCACTGATGCCGGTGGTCAATGGCTCTCAGGCAATCGACTGGCTCCTGGAACGCAAGCTGCTTCAGCGCACGCCCGCGGACCTCGCTCGATTCCTGCACACGACTCCCGGCCTCTCGAAGATGAAGCTGGGCGAGCTGCTGTCGGCCAGGTGACTACTCCTTCCACTCTCTTTCCTCCGAGCTCCCGCTTTCCCACCGCCATGTAGCGCACCTTACCTTACGTTGTTTGTTTATCCGACACCCAGCGATAAGGAAAGCGTTGAGTTGCTCAAGGCCTACGCCGAACACTTCAATTTCGAGAACATGCACTTTGACCAGGCTCTTCGGTATGTCTCTTGGCGGTGGTGAGGCTCTTCTCCTCTGGTCATGTAACTCATACTTGGCGTGGTGCTTCTCACTTACTTACAGGCACTTCCTGGCCAAGTTCAAGATGGCGGGCGAGGCGCAGATCGTCGATCGTTTCATGACCCATTTTGCCGAGCGATTCTGCGCTTGCTGCCCCGACGTGTTCAAGTTTTCAGGTGCGAACCATCATCGGTCGTATCGAAACGTATGTGTGCGTCTCGAGCTTACAGTTGTCGGGGGGGCTCGTGCAGAAACGTGCTACATGCTCGCGTTCGCGACGCTCATGCTCAACACGGACGCCCACAACCCGCAAGTCAGGGACAAGATGTCCAAAACGGCATTCATCGCCAACAACCGGTACTCAATCGCCCCCTTGCGCATTGCCTCGAGACAAGCTCTCACCTTCCCTTTCCCTCTATCTCTCTTCTCTTTGCTGTGCCTTTCCAGAAAGCTCACCGTGCAAGAAGAGATACCCTCCGCCTTCCTCGAAGAATTGTATGATAAGATTGTGAAAAACGAAATCAAGATGGAAGTCGACGGTGTCATGTTCGGTTCAGCGGAGAAGAAGGTGCGCAAGTTCTCATCTTCGCCTTTGTCATGGCTCTACATTCATTCACTAACGTTGCATTGGTGTGATTTTGTGGTATGCGGTGGCACAGGGATGGCTCATCAAGCAGGGCGGTCGCATTCCCACGTGGAAGCGGCGATACTTCATTCTCACGCACAACTGCCTCTACTACTTCTTGAAGCCGGGCGACAAGGAACCGTGCGGCATGGTGCCGTTGGAGAACCTGTCCGTGCGCAAGTCGGTCAAGCAATCAAAGAAGTTCTGCTTCGAGATCTACAACCCGGAGCTCGAGAAGAACAAGGACAAGCCCAAGATCAAGTCCTGCAAAAAGACAAAAGAAGGTGCGGGCGGCACCACCACTACCCTTTGATTTCGTATCGCGTGGGCCTAACAAGTGTGTGTGTGTGTGTGCCTCGCACTTGCGTGCGATTACAGGCGAGGGCTTCCGGCAAGGTCATCACAAGGAGTACATGATCTGCGCGTCCTCGCAGCTCGAGGTACGCACCCGCAAGGACTCTAGACGCTTGGAGCACAACATCAGCACTAGTTTTTGGAGTTCTCAGACCCTCTTTCTCGTGGTACCATACAACAGATGGATGAGTGGATTGCCGCGATTGAGAGCAATGTTCACTCGTCGTCCATGGACCGGCTGTTGAACCGGGAGAACTCAGTACGTCGTTCCCTTCCTCCATCACGTGTACACTTTTGCTGAGTGCGCCATTCCCTTCCTTCTCGGTCTCAAGCAGGATGATGAAGAGGAAGACTGAGGAACGACAACGAAGCCCAAAATAGTACAGTAGAATAAAGCATTTATTCCATTGAATCGCCATGAGGTGCCTGTGCAACGCAGCTGCCACTCGCGTGAGGCCCGTGTAGTTGGTGTCTTCTCTCTTCCGCTACATAATCGCTCCATTTCTCGCATATTATTGAATTTCGAACCAATTCTTTTCTGAATTTCTATTGGATGGAAAACTGAACATTAAAAGACAGGCAAAAAGCAGGTTTGAGGGATAAATCCTCGTTTGGTGCTGGTCGGTTCCTTCTTTTCCCTTTCTCCCTCGCTATCGTGCGTCTCTTCCCCCTCTCCGCCCGTCATGACCAGAAAGAGAAGGAATCACGGACGCGCCCTCCACGGCCGCGGCCACACTAAGCCCATCAGGTGCGACAACTGCCACAGGTGCACCCCCAAGGTAAGTCATGCCCCTTTCAATCCGTCCCATCTGTCTTGATGAATCGCTCCTTCTCCCATTTCTCTTCCCGGGAATGTGTGCATACACTGGAGCAATGAGAGCTCACCGCCTCTCGCTTCGATCATGCAGGACAAGGCTGTCAAGAGGTTCCACGTCAGGAACATCGTCGAGACTGGTGCCGTCAGGGATATCCAGGAGTCCAGCGTCATTGAGTGTACGCATTCACTTCCTTCTCACTTAATCTCGTCGCTTCGCCGCCTTCCGTAGATCCTCTTATTCACTTGTGTTATTTTCCACTTGCAGCCTACAAGCTCCCCAAGCTTTACGCTAAGCTGCAGTACTGCGTGAGCTGCGCCATCCACTCGCGCGTCGTGCGCGTCCGCTCCAAGGAGGGCAGGAGGGACAGGAGGCCCCCGGAGAACATCAGGGAGAGGCAGCAGCGTGAGCTCCAGAGGCTTCAGCGCGAGGCCAAGGATCTCGAGGGCAGGAAGTAAACGTACTGAGGCAATCAAATGTGCAGCTTTTGACCTCTACCTCAATATAAAAATACTAAACAAAAGATAGCTTCACCATTCCTCGCTCAACATTGGAGATGATTGATCATCAGCTATTGCAATACTCGCCAAGTCCCCAAAACACAACTCTTTTTCATTCTAGTTTTCCTGGACGGATGGAGATGAGCAGGCTTGTGGTGAGTGCAGCGCTGCTGTTCATCGTTGCGTGCTGCAGCGACGTGGCTTTGGGCCGTGTGACGAGCATCCCGCACCGGGGTGCCCTGTACGATGGCCTGGCCATGCGCGCCCTCAACCACCACAACATTCCCGCAGTCTCTGCCGATGCGCCTGAGCAATGGTTCACTCAGGTGCCCACCCCCACATCGCGTTCAATGCATCGCTGCGCAGTGCCACGGAAACCAAGTCAGGCAAATATTTAAATGGATTCTCTAATGATCGATTAATGGACGGCAGGCGTTGGACCACTTCGATCCGCGCAATAGCGCCAAGTGGCAGCAGCGCTACTTCACCAACGACACCTTCTACCGCCCCGGAGGCCCCGTCTTCCGTATTTCCCCCCCCCCGACACTTCGTTCTTTTCATCTTCTTCGCTTTCCTTTCTTTTCGTTGCCCATCTTCTTCTCATTGTCGTGTGCGTGTATGTTGTGGCTGCCGTGGTAGTCATGCTCGGTGGTGAGGGTCCGGCTTCGCCCATCGATGTCGGCGGTCACTTCATCTTGAACGAGTACGCGCAGCGCTTCAACGCGCTCGTCCTGAGCATCGAGCACCGCTTCTACGGCAAGTCGGTCCCCACGCGCGACCTCTCCAACGCCAACCTCCGCTTCCTCAACAGCGAACAGGCGTACCATCTCCCCTCCTGAACCGCACACGTGTTGCATTCCTCACATTCCTTCACTTTTTGTCGCGCGCGTGTGCGGCGGTGCGCAGGCTGGCCGACTTTGCGATGTTCCGTCAGTACATCAGCGAGAAGCTGGCCCTGCCCAAGACCACCAAGTGGGTCGCCTTCGGCGGCTCCTATTCGGGCGCCCTCAGCGCCTGGTTCCGGCTCAAGTACCCGCACCTCGTCGACGGCTCGCTGGCCACGTCGGCCCCGGTCAAGGCCCAGCTTGACTTCTCCGAGTACAACGAGGTCGTCCAGCGCTCGCTAGGTGCGTGCCACGCGGCCTTTCATGCCACGCGCGCGCGTGCGTGTGTGTGCGGCGTATGCTGAGTGTATGATGCGCGCGCGCGGGTGTGTGTGCAGAGTTCTTCGTGGGTGAGTCGTGCGCCAACCGCGTGCGCGAGGGAACGCAGGCTGCCACCAACCTGCTCTCGTCGGCCGACGGAAAGAAGCAGCTGCAGGTGCGTGTGTCTGTGCGTGCGTGCGTGCGTGCGTGCGTGCGTGCGTGCGTGCGTGCGTGCGTGCGTCTTAGTCATCGTCATAGTTGGTGTCGTGTGCCGTCATTCTAAACAATGACGGCTGCGACAACAACATCAGAAACTGTTCAACCTGTGCACGCCCATCGAGACCGATGACGACATCGCGCTCTTCTTTGAGAACATGTATGTGTTGCCCCCCCCCCTCCCCCAAAGCCATATCGGCCTAATACTAATTTTTGATGTCGACGTGGGCCGCAGGGAGGGAACCGTGGCTCAGATCGTGCAGTACAACAACGACAACAACAACTACAACCACGGCATGAACATCAACAAGGTCATCATTATCATGTTGCATTGGTTAAAGCGTGTGCGCGCGTGTGTGTGTCTCCGAAAACTCACTCGCGTGACTGCAACGCGACATAGATGTGCGACATCTTCCTGAAGGGCGACGACGCTCTCGCCGCCTACGCCGAGTTCAACACCGTCTACAACAAGCTCTTCGGTACCATTGCTCATTCGCACGCACCATCACACGCGCACGCGGGCGAGGGCTCACACGCTGTATTGCGGCACAGGCGTGGATTGCACCCAGACCAAGTACACCGAATACGTCAACCAGCTCAAGGATGTGCGCACCTTCCCCGAAAACGACAACGCCGCCGGTGCGTGCGCCCGCTCCGCGTTTTGTTTTGTTTTGTTTGTTGAAGAAGCTGTCGAGACTGAGCGCAACGACGGTTCTTGTGGTGCAGGCCGCTCGTGGACCTACCAGACCTGCATCGAGTTCGGCTTCTACCAGACGGGCAGCGCCGCCAACCAGCCCTTCAGCAAGACCGTCACCCTCGACTGGTTCGTTTTGTTGTTGTCGCGCCTCCACACCAACCAACTCTTTCCATTTTGTTGGCTCAACATTCCACGGTTTCAGGTATTTGAAGCAGTGCAGGGACATTTTCAACATCGATCCGTTCAACAAGGCCGAGCCGCTGCCCAACATTGAGTGGACCAACACCTTCTACGGCTCCACGGGCCTCGCCGACCCCAAAGTCATTCTCCCCAACGGTACACACCTACGGCTTCACCATGGCACACGCACCACCGCACGCGCGCGACACGCACACACACACACGACACACACGCATACGGCTAGCGCGGAAATGAGCGGCCAGCGCTTTTCTTACGTACGGCTGGTGGGTGCCCGCCCAGGCTCGATTGACCCGTGGCACATTCTCGGCGTTCTGCCCGAGACCGCCGTCGCTCACCCCGGCCAGCTCGCCGTTCTCATCAACGGCACCGCCCACTGCGCGTACGCCCCCCCCCCACCTCTCCAAGGGAGGTGCATTCTTTGCCGCCGCTCATCTCTTCGTTCTTCGTTCTTCGTTCTTCGCCTTTCTCTCTCTTCTCCCTGCAGCGATCTGTACCCGTCGAGCGCAGATGACCCGCTCTCGCTCAAGGACGCGCGCGCCAAGATCGTGGCTGCCATCGCCAGCTTCATCCACTGATCCACTGCGTCCCTTCTGCGTTTGTCGTTTGTTTGTTTGCTGAACTGTTGAAACTGCGGCGTCGATTTTGAGTGACGCAGCAGCAGACAACAAGAAATGCAATAAAACAACAACAACGGCGGTAAATACAACTCTTCTCGTGGTGCCTCTCTCGCTCGACGTCGATGCGGAGTGACCGGGCCTCACACACTGATCACTTGAGGTGGGCCTGCGAGTCGTGGTAGAGCGCCTTGAGCATGTAGGCCTTGGACAGCAGCATCTCCACCTCGGCCGTCGTCCACTCATCGGTCGGCACGTGGTGCAGGAACAGCACAATGTCCTGGAACTCCAATTGTCTGCATCGTCATCAGCAGGGGAAAACTCGCTAGTCGGACTTGTGGCGCAGAGCGTGTGCGGTCGTGCGTGTGCGTGTGCGCACACGCATTGGGGGGAGAGGGGGCGTACCGTAGGTGGTCGGACCACATAGTCAGGAACGACGCGCACACGTACACATGGAACGTGCTGAAGCCTGTGCGCGAGGCGTGAGTCGGGCGCGATTGGTGGTGTGACGGGGGAAGGAGAGCCACTACCTTCGGGTTCGGAGAGATAGGTGTCCCACATGCGCGTGACGAGAGCGAGCGGCAGTTCGCGCATGAGGAGGCAGTTCATCCACTTGAAGGCAAACAGCGTGAAGTGCACCTCTTGCTTCTCCAAGTGCGCGTGCAGCGGTACTGAGTTGGTCGGGCGTGTCCGTTAGTCGTGAACTGTTTGGAGAGACGCGCGCGTGTCGTGTGTGTGGTGTGTGTGTGTGTGTGTGTGTGGTGTTGAGTGTGCGCTGTGAGCGACAGGCTTACGATCTATCCGTCGAATGAGTTCCTTGAGTTTGAAGATGAGTCGCTGGATGCCCGGCTGGTCGGATGTGTAGTGGTCCTGCACCGCGGCGATGGGGTCAATGTTAAGGAGCCATGGGAAAAAGAGGCCTCGAGGCGGCCTGGGCGGAGAGCACACGAACCTGGATGTCATCGAGGAGGGCCGAAAGGCACCAGTAGCAGTCGGCTTCCACCATGGACACCACGTCAGCCGGCACAGTACCAAAGTCAAGCTCCTCCACGTCCTCCTTACCAACTACACGACACGGCGCACACGGCACGGCACGACACACGTTGGTGATGATTGAATGCACGGTTTGGCTGTGGTGACCGAGAATGATGCGGCGAGTGATCGGTACCGGCAGTGGAGAGGAAGACGACGAAAAAGGGGATGATGAGTTCGTTGATTCCCTGCACGTAGCTGCTCGCCGGATGTCGAATGGCCCACAGGTACAGCACGCGCACCAGCACCTGTGAGACAAAGACCGAAACTTAGGCGTCAGTCTTAAGCTCGACTGCCACACGCACACACGCACACATGCCACACACACACACACACACACACACACACACACACACACACACACACACACAACAGCTGGTGCGCACCTTCTGTACAGCTTCCTGCTGGAATAGCGCCACGCTTTGGTGTGTGCGCAGGATGTCTACATAAATCTGGGTTTGGTGTAGTGTGAGCCGAGCTCGCGACACGACGCTCACTCATGCGTGGCCATGAAGAGGAACAGGTACCTGTCGCCAGATGGCCTGTTCGCTGGCGGTCTGTTCGTGCTCCTCCTTGTAGTACTGCGGGATGGAATCCATGTAGTCGCCCCGCTTTCGCTCCAGAGTACCCTCTCGCCGGTCCTGCTTCGCCGGCAGGTATCCCTGTGTACCACACGCCACGCCACGCCACGTCATGCCATGTCAGCCTCCGAGCTCGTGGCAGCAACGTGGTGACAGCGCGAGCACAGACGATCCCAGCAGCAAACGCACCAATAAAAGCTTCCAAGTGATATCTCGGGCCGACGGAGGAATGCCGGACCAGCTCTCTCGCTTCAACGCATCTGCGGGTGTAGGTGGTGGTCAGATGACCAGACGCGGCTACAACCGGCAACCGGGCACACACGACACGCACGACACACACGACACACACACGGACAGAAGGAAGCTTACCGATGTCAACGACGGGCTGGGAGAGGAGGGTGTTGAATTTCTTGACCTTGACAGGCGAGATCTTGGTGGGTCCGCCCTCGGCGAATCGGGCCTCCAGCTTGTGCAGCTGACTGTCTGATCGGGAGCGTTTGTGAACAGCTTCACCGCCATCACCGCCACAGTAGATAGATATTTAATATATGTATAATATATGTACAACGTCGAAGTACGAAGAACAAAACGTAACGAGAGGCGAAGTGAGGGTGGCATACTTTCGCGCTCCTTGCTGGCGACCTCGTCGGTTTTGGCAACTGGCTCGAGTGTGCGGATGGGCGACAGCTCCGCCGATTTGCCGTAGTCCACGTCAAAGCTGCACGCCACCGCCGACACACGTCACACACAAGCAGACGCGATTCAGTCGTGTCAGACGAAAGAGAGTGGCGCCGTTGGGGCAAGGCGAGTGGCCGAGGAGCGCGGCACGTACTTCCGCTTGAGTGCCGGGGAGTTGATGGCAATGGGAGGCGGGGCAGCGTTGGTGACCCTCCGGATCATGCCTGCCAGGGGCACCACGATGGGCAAAGAGATGAGACGAGATTGTGAAGAAAAGGAAAAAACAATACAGAATAATAAATCGATTAAAAACAAATTAGGACAGGAAGGGAGAAGACAATGAATTTGTTGAGGGTGCGTACCGGGCAGGGATGCTTGGGGGCTGGTCTTGGTGGAATGGCTGCTCCAGAAGGGGGAAGCTGTGGATGCTTGTTCTGATTTGGGGGCGGGGCTGGCAAATGGATCAACCACCTCTGCACGATGGCGCACGGGCGATTGACTGGTGGCAGGGCTGAGCGAAGACGATGTGCTAGACGATGTGCTGGGGGAAGATGAAGGAGAGGAGGAAGTAGATGCAGAGGCAGACGCCGAGGCAGACGCAAAGGCAGAGGCCAGCGCCGATGAAAAAGTCGAAGAGGAGGAGCCTGCAAGAGATGAGGCCGAAGAAGATGAAGACGTAGAGGAGGGGAGGAAGGATGAGGAGGTAGACAGCGCAGAGGCACCCGAGTACGACGCTACACCTGTAGCAAAATGGGGTGAGCTGGCCGAAGATGACGTTGGCGTGGTCGGCGTTGTCGCAGATGAGTAAAACAGGCGTGAGAAGAAGCTGCCATTCTTCTCCTGCACCGCGGTTGTGTGCCCATTCATCCTTGATGGTTATTCGAATCCCCAGCCCGATTACAACCTTCTTTTCAATGCGATTTGATGCACACGTGTAGAGATGACTAGGCATGACCTGTACCGCCCCCTTAAAAGCGGACTAATATTTGTATTTTTGGCAAATAATTTAGCGTTGAACAAGAAGGGGTGGCCAAGGAGAGTTGCCATCGATCGAAGGCCTCGAGAAATATTTCCTCAACCCCAGAACATCTCAAGGCCTGAGCTGGCGACTAGTCTTTTGGCAGAGGAAGCACATCGCCATCAAAGCGCCCTTTATTTATTATTTATTATTAATTAATCACTTCATTTTTATTTCAACAAATCAAATGGCGGAGTCGGCCCCCCTCGTGCCGTCACCGTCAATGGAAGGAGAGATGATCGTGAGGCTCGACCAGACGTGGCCCGACGACGTACCGCTCCTTCCCATCCCCACCCTCGCGGGGCCTTCACCTCAGGTCATGTCGACGGCTCCGCCCAACAAGCCCGACGCCATACCGCTCTACGCCGTAACTCATATCGCTGGAGGGGCCGCGCCGCTCACGAGCCACTACTTCTCGAGGCCCGGCGCCGCTTCATCTTCATACTATGTCGCAGCCGCTCCCCTCGCCATCGTACGTGCTCCCCACCTCCATTTTTACCTCCATTTTTAGCTCCTACAGGTTCCATTTTAGCTCCGCCTCCAGAAGAACGAAAGCGAAAGCAGAGCCGCTACCGCAACGGGAGAGGGCTGACAGGGTTGTGGCGTGTTTGTGTGGTGACGGTCCCATGCAGGTGGTCGTGGTGGTTCTGATCTATCCACTGGTGTCGCTCCTCCTGCTGACGTCACTGGGCTCGTGCCTGGTGCTGTACAAACGCGCCAAAGACAAAGAGGAAGAGGAGTACCAGAGAAAACAGGAGAAAGAAGAGAACGAGCAGGAGGGAGCCAAGTCCAAGGAGGAGCAGCACGAGAAAACGGCGCCGGGAGCCGCGGAAAAGAAGCCAGCTCGCGACGCCATCGACTCTGAACCGTCAGCCAAGAAACCCAGGGGTAAGCGATGTGTGTCGTGAATGTCTCTGACGATTGATGGCACTCTCTGACGCGTAAGAGCACACAGAGGACATCGGGGCCAATGACAAGCCAGCGGACGGACCGGCGAGTCCCCGACTTCTTCAAAGGCAGCTCGACAAGGACGACAGCCCTCAGTCGCGTATGCACCTCCCCCGCTGTGGCACGAGGCCCTTGTTAATAACTCCTATTCGACTGTTTTTTAAATGCAGCATTGCGGCGGGCGAGGACATCGTCGAAGGAGCTCTATGGCTACTGCCGCTCGTTCATGCCCCAGCTCATGCGAGCCGGCCAGCCCTTCTTCATGGACTCTTCGCTCGAAGCTCCGGTACGCGGCGCTGGCCACCTCCACTGTTCGGTCGAGTGTTCGTGCGTGCGGCTCACCTCGCTGGAATGAATGGAATGCAGGAGGCGGACCTGAGCTCGTGTTCGAAGCGCACCAAGTCGCGCGTGATCGCGCTGGGCAACTACCTTAAGGGCTACTACGCCAGCCACTTCGAATACATCGTCGCCCGCCGTCAGAGGTTTGTTCACCGCCTCACCTTCCTTTCCCCAAATGGTCGTTCTCTCTTCTTCACGACGCTCGCGAGACACTGACTTGACGTGGCGCGTCAAAAAACGTGTTGCAGACAGCGCATGATTGAGAGACACATACGAAAGGCCAAGCTGTCGGAGGAGGAGGCGCGTTACTACCGCGCCGGCAAGGCCGCTAAGGAGACCCTCTACCTCCGGCTCAGGCGCACACGCATCCGAGTCAACGTACGAAGCACCGACACGACACGACACGACACGACACGCACGGCGTGAAAACTCACGCCTGCACATTATCCAACATTGCAGGATTTCCAAGTGTTGTCGCTGCTCGGTCGGGGCGGCTATGGCGAGGTGTTCCTCTGTCGCCACAGGGAGAGCGGCGAGGTCGTGGCGCTCAAGCGGATGAAGAAGTCCGTGTTCATCAACAAGAACGAGGTACGTACCACTTGTCGACGTCCGTTGCATATGAATACTGGTGAACTGACGATGTCATGTGTGGTGATGGTGCCATCTAGGTGCCGCGCGTGAAGCGAGAAAAGGAAGTGATGGCCAAGCTCAAGTCCGGCAAGGAGAATCCCTGGATGATCAACCTCATCTCCTCCTTCCAGGACGCCGAGCATCTCTATCTGTGCATGGTACCGCACGCACGCACGCACGCACGCACGCACGCACGCACGCACGCACGACACGACAACACGACACACGGCAGACACGACAGACATCTGAAGAGGTTGTGGCTCTCTTAGGAATACCTGCCCGGTGGCGACCTTCGCAACTTGCTGGACAACATGGGTCGTCTTTCGGAGGACCACGCACGGCTTTATATCGCCGAGGTCATCCTCGCGGTGGAGGCGCTCCACCAACTCGGCTACATCCACCGGTATTGCCCTCTAGCCCGAGCCTCTTGTGGAGTCGTGTTGGCGGCTGGTGCTCACCACGTAGTGAACTGCAGAGATTTGAAGCCCAACAACTTCTTGATCGACAAGAAGGGCCACTTGCGCCTAATCGATTTTGGGTTGTCGAAGGAGGGCGCACGCAAGAATGTACTAAAGACGCGCCGCGTGTCCCTACGCTTCGACGTGGCATCTCTCAAGGCCTCGCACCACTCCCCCGAATGGGTACCTACATTCCATTCATTCTTTACCATCGTGGTACCACATCAACCAAGTGCGCGCGCTCACCGCGTTGGTGTGCGTGTGCGTGCCAAGGCCTACTCGATGGTGGGGTCTCCCGAGTACATGGCCCCGGAGATCGTGGGCGTGGGGCTGGCCGACTCCAAGGAGAAGGGCTACGACGAGACCGCCGATTGGTGGTCGGTCGGCATTCTCCTCTTCGAGATGATCTACGGTACTCCACATTCCACCCATCAAAAATCAAACAAATATAAGAATAAATCAAATAAAATACATAATGAGAGAAGCTCAACGTATCGTTGCCAACGCCAGGCTACACGCCGTTCATGTCGGACACGGTGGAGGAGATCTTCTACAACATCTCCACGTGGAAGGAGGTGTTGCAGTTCCCCGACCTGGCGTCGATCGGTGAGGACGAGATCTCCCCGCCGGCGCTGGACCTCATGAAGCGACTCATCTGCGATCCCGAGGTGCGGCTGGGCAAGACCGCCGGAGCGGAGGACATCAAAAGCCACGCCTTCTTCGACAATTTCGATTGGAGGCACATCCGCTCGCTCACGCCTCCCTTTGTCCCCAAGGTGCGCAACACCCCACGACACGACCAACGACACGACACACGGCGTATGCGAACTCACTATTCTGGGCGTGCAGTTGCAAAACGAGTGGGACACCACCTATTTCAATGTGGCCAATATGGACAACATGGCTACCGACATCGGCCAGCTCGTCGAAATGGAACTCAAGTCGCAGGCCATCACCACCCGGCCTGGTGGTCCAGGTGGTGGCACAGGCACGGACTCCCCGAAAGCGGGAGCGAGCCCTCAAGCCCCACGGCGCGTCCCGCTCGGCGAAGTTTGGAGAAGGTACCCACATGCAATTGACCATACATTAATGTGACTGGCTGCTAACACCACACCACACACACCAGGTCGACCCATTTTGCGTCGAAGGACGACAATCTGTTCGCGGGCTTCACCTTCTACGCGCCGCCAGACGCCACGGCAACGCTCAAGGGTCCCAAGAAGAACTCGAAGCAGCACCAGATGATGAAGGAGATGATCAAGGACAAGGTCAACAAGATGGAGATCGAGGGCAAGCAGGCTACTTCAGCAAGCACAAGCGACCCGCTGGAAGACGATGAGGACGACACGTCGAGTGAGGGCTTCACCAACGCCGAAGTGAGCGGCGCCTTTGGTGTGAGCCTCTAATGCACGTGCGGCTGTACCAATATACAAATGCAGTCGAACTGTTTGCGAAAAATTTGCCAAATTTCTCGTTTTGGTTTCTGCTGCATCGTCAGCTCAAGCACCAAATTCATCAACTGATTGAGAACCTCGCTCGATGAAGAGCTTGCAGCGGGCGTGCACACGATGTGCTGTGCATCGAGGTGGAGTACGGCGTGCATTTAGCACAGCAACCACATCGCGACGAGCTAGTCTGAACTACTCGCTCTATCTTATTACCGATTCGGGTGCGCTGACGCGGGGCAGACCACTGGAAGAACTCGTAGAGCAGGCCATACGTGGAGGCGTGACGATGGTGCAAGTACGCGAGAAGAAGGCATCAACGCGCGACTTCATCGAGCAGGCCAGCAGAATCAAGAGCGTGACACATCGACACGGCGTGCCGCTCATCATCAACGATCGACTTGACGTGGCGCTGGCCGTGGGGGCAGATGGCATCCACGTCGGACAGGACGACATGGCCGCTACCACAGCCAGGGCGCTGCTCAAACAATCATCATCACCCGCCCGAAAGATGCTACTCGGCGTCACGGCCACCAACGAAGCACAGGCCAGGGCGGCCGAGCTGGCGGGAGCCGACTACCTGGGCACCAGCGCCGTCTTCCCCACAGATACGAAGAAGGACGGAGGCGCGGGCTACGTGATCGGGCTGGACGCGGTGCAGCGCATCTGCCGGGCCACTTCGCTGCCGGTGGTGGCCGTCGGCGGCATCAACGCAACAAACGCTCACCAGATCGTGGCGCACGGCGCGGCGGGTGTGGGCGTGGTGTCGGCCATCGTAGGCGCCGACTGCCCGCGAACAGCTGCCGCCGGACTCGCCGCCGTGGTCGACTCGGCCTTGCCCAAGTACTCCCAGGAGCTCGCCGCCAAGGCAGCCGCTTCTCATCTCACTATGTTGTGAATGCACGTTGCATGTGCGCGCGTGTGCGCACGCTACGTCGTGTGTGTCGTGTGTCGTGTGTCGTGTGCTGATGTTGATCATTTAACGCAGGCCGCAGAAGCATTTGAGAGGGTGAGAGAAAGGAGGCCGCTCGTACAGAACGTTACCAACTACGTCGTCATGAACGACACAGCCAACGCTACGCTGCAGGCCGGTGGATCTCCCGTGATGGCGCACGAGAACGGGGAAATGACCGAGCACGCACAGGCGGTGGTCCTCAACATGGGCACCCTCGACGATCACTGGCTGAGACAGATGAAGGCCATCGGGCAAGTGGCCAACGCGATCGGCGTGCCCATCGTCTTTGACCCCGTCGGTGCCGGAGCCACCCACTACCGAACCGGTACTTCTTCCTCTGAACTAGTTCGTTGCGGGCCTGATGTGGTCATTAACGATCGCTGGGGCCGGTCATGCAGGAGCTGCGCTTCAGCTGTTGGACGAGCTGCGCGTATCGGTGCTGCGGGGCAACCCGGGCGAGCTCGCCGCTCTGCACGTCGCCCTGTGCTCCATCGAACGGTCGCTGGCCTCCGAGCTCCTCGTCCGCGGTGTCGACAGCCCCGGCTACCTCCCCGACAGCGAGTCGATCATCCGTTCCCTTGCTCGAACCAAACGCACCATCGTCGCCATGACAGGTACAAACACGGTCGTGTCGTGGTACGTGCGCGTGAGCCTGCGACGTTGCTGTTGACTGACGTCATGTTGCCAGGCAAGCAAGACTTGGTGTCGGACGGTGAGCGCTTGCTGCAAGTCCACAACAATCACATCCTGCTGGGCCAGCTGACGGGCACGGGCTGTATGGTGACGTCGCTCATCGGCGCGTTCGTGGGCGCTCTGCCCACCACCGAGCAGACCCACGCCGTCGCGGAGCGAAGACAGCATGTGCTGGAGGCCACGGCCGCCGCGCTCGCCTACTTCTGCCACGCGGCCGAGCGGGCCGGCGCTCGGACCATCGCCGAGGGGCTCGGCCCGGGCAGCTTTCATACGGCGCTCCTGGACGAGCTCTTCCTCCTCACCCCGCACGAACTGGAGCAGCACGCCCGCATCGTTGACATGCGGCATGCATCGTGATATCACCCCAACAACGAGTACGCTTTATTGCGCCTTCGCGCAGTCACCGTGTGTGTGTGTGTCCCTGGGAGGTGCGAGGCCTTGGAATGTCGTCAAATGGGGAATGTCTGCTTGGTGTGGGCCATGTCCCAAAACATGTACTCGAACTTGGAGGTCTGCACGAAGCACTCGCGCATACGCCGCCTCTGTTCGTCACCCAGACCGGCCGCCACCCTGTCCATCATCATTGGCAATCGATGGTCAGAGGTAAGCCATTACCACCATCTCAGTCAGCATAGCACACAACAACAACAAACCCGGTGGTGATCTCGATGAGGCTCTTGGTGGTGGCGCTGAACTCCTCGCTCCCGTAGGTCTCGATCCAGCGCGCGTACTGCGGGTGCGGGCTGCCCTTGGACTTGAGGTAGTGTCCCACCTCGTTGTAGATCCAGGCGCACGGCAGCACCGCGGCCACGCCCTCGTAGTAGGGCCGGTCGAACCCGATGCGCAGCATGTACGACGTGTAGAGCATGTTGGTCGGGCTGGCCGGGTGGGCCTCGAGGAGCGAGGCCAGGCCCGCTGCGGCGTCGTCGGCCTCCGCCATCATGCCCCACTCGCGGCAGAACTGCAGGTGCATGGCGCACTCGCCGCCCACGATCGACTTGGCGGACTCGAGGAAGAGTAGCATCCCGGCGTTGCAGTCTGCCTTTGCCGCCAGCAGGGCCAGGATGCGCGAGTACTCCCTCAGATAATGCATGTCCTGCACTATGTAGAACTACATTCCACACACACACACACACACACACACACACACACACACACACACACAACACCACACGACACCACACGACCCCAATGTGAGGCCATATGTAAAGCGGAATGCGAGCGGGTGCGTGCTGGTGGGCACCTTGAAGACATCTTCGGGCAGTTCGCCGCTGGTGAGGCCCTGGATGAAGGGGTGGGCGATGATCTTCTCGAACACGCCCTCGATGCTGGTCCACAGCTCGGCCCCAAAGTCGTGGCTGGAACCGGGCGCCACAGGACCAGCAGCGCCCGTTGCTGACCTCAGCAGCGGCTTGAGCTTCCACATGTGGTCCAGCGGGCCGTGGCCCGACCCCAGGGCGTAGGGCGACGGCAGCGCGGGCAGCGGGGTGGTGGCCGTCGCATCGTCCGGCGCCGGCGCGTGCAGGATCGCACCGTGCACGTAGCGCACGGCCTTGCGCACCGCGGCCTCGAGGTCCCGCCCGCGCGCCAGCTCGGCCGCGATGGCCGACGACAGCGTGCACCCCGTGCCGTGGGTGCTCCTCGTGTGCACCCGCACCGACGCGTACTCGAACAGGCGGCCCTCGCCGTCGCACAGTACGTCCACCACCACCGCATCCTCCTCCCCCGGCTCGCCGTCGTCACTTACGTGGCGCTTGCGCCTCTCCTCCTCCAGGTGGCCGCCCTTGACCAGCACCGCGCCCGTGTACTGGTGGTGGACCCGCAGACACTCGGCCAGCTCCGCGGCCACCTCCCGCACGTGCTGCACCGTGGTGGCGACTCGCTTCTCCTTCTTGGGCGCACACGGGGCGAGGTGCTCGAGGAGGAGGATGGCCTCGGGGATGTTGGGCGTCACGAGGCGCGCGTAGCGGAGAATGGCCGGCAGGTGGGCGATGGCCGATTCGTCGAGCAGCGGCTGGCCGCCCTTGGCCACCATCACCGAGTCGAGCACGATCGGGGGCAGCTCGCGACGCGGCTGCGGCGCTGACGATGCATCAGCGTCGTCGGCCGACAAAGGCGCAGGCGGGTAGAAGCGGGCGAGCGAGCCGAGCACGGCCTCGATGGACTCCTTGGAGCCCAGCATGCCGATCTTGATGGCATCGGCGCCGAGGTCGCTCAGCACCGCCTCGATCTGGGCCTGGATCGTTTCGGGCGGAATCGGCAGCACCCCGCTTACCCCTGACACGGAACACACACGACGCACGCGCACACGGAAAATTAGGGGCGCACACAGTGGTGAGGGCTAGAAAGGGGGAGGCAGGGTATGTACCGGTGGTGTTCTGGGCGGTGATGGCGGTGATGGCGCTCATGCCAAACACGCCCCGAGCGGCGAAGGTCTTGAGGTCGGCCTGGATGCCCGCCCCTCCGCCAGAGTCGGACCCAGCGATGGTGAGGCAGCGATACACGCGCGGCTGGGCCTCCTCTGCGCCGTGCTGCTGCTGCTGCTGTTGAAGTGTTGACATCTACCGCTGGTCCTTGCTGTCGCTCCACGACCCTTCAATGAGCAAGACCACAAAGGCCGCACTGGGAACGAGCTCGTACCTTGCTTGTTCGTGACGTGGTGGTCTGACCACGGTCCACTGCACTGGTTCTTGGAATGACCAGGGAATATTCTTTATATTTGTCATAATTCAGGTCTTTATTTTTTTATATTTTATTATTGTCATATTTCTTTATTTTTATTTTTCCTGGGCTGGGCATGGAGGGACCGCGCTCGCTGAGCTTTCCGGGCTGGCTGGCGGGAGGCAGCGCTGGGGTGCACTACCACCTGAGGTTCGACCTGCGGCTGGAGGAGCCCGACTGCCGGTTCTTTGGCGAGGAGAGGCTCGAGTTTGAGGTCCAGCAGGAGGGGGTGCAGCAGGTGACGCTCAACTGCCGCGAGCTCAACGTGCGCGAGGCCTTCGTGGGCCAGCCCCACCTCCAGGCCGGAGCCGAGCCACGTCGGGCCACCATCGAGCCGCACCCCAACACAGAGAGCGTCACCCTTCACCTCTCCGGTTCGTATGCTTCCAATTAATTAATTATATTATTTTTATTATTATAAATAATCTCACATGCGCAGAGCCGTTGGAGTTGGGCAAGGCGTGGCTGGTGCTGCGCTTTGATGGTGTCATTAGTGAGATCATGACCGGTGTCTACAGGTACCGCATGTCGCTCGAGGACGGTACGTTGGTGTGGTGTGGTGCGGCTCCAGCCATTGACTGACCGGCGGGGTTGAAGGTCAGACTAATAATGCAATCGGTTTGTGGTGTGTGCGAGAGAGCAGGAGACAGCTTCAACATGGCCATCACCCAGCTGTGCACCACCAGCGCCCGAGCGGTGTTCCCGTGCTTCGATCATCCCTCGGCCAAGGCGCTCTTCACCGTCACCTTGTCGTTCCCATCATCCTTGGAGGTACGCCAACGCTCATCACCGCACACGCACCGCCGCACACGGCGCACGCACCACCGCACACAGCGCACGCACCACCGCACACAGCGCACTCACTTCACACGGCACATGCACGTATACGGACCCTGACACCATCGCAGGCGCATGCCAACATGCCGGCCGTCGAGGAGAGCCAAAGCAACGGAGTCAAGACGGTCAGGTTTGACACGTCGCCGCTCATGTCGACCTACTTGCTGGCCTTCGTGGTGGGCCGCTTCGACGTGGTCGAAGACACCGTCGACTCTGTCAAGGCAATTGATCCCTCGCTCCATGCATTCTTTCTTTTTCGCCGCGACCTGACTGATCGATTGATGCTCACGCGAGAACCTTCGTCGATGTGATGCCCAGGTTCGGGTGCTGGCTCCGCCTGGCCAGGGAGCCAAAGGTCGCTACGCTTTGGGCATGGCCACGCGCACGCTCGAGTACGTTCGGCCTCAGCCCAGAAGGCTCTCTTCCTGTGGGCTGACATGTGGCGATTGCTCTGCCTGCAGGTACTACAACCATTACTATGGCATTGCGTACCCATTGCCCAAGCTCGACCTGGTCTCGATTCCCAACCTGGCCTGCGGCGCGATGGGTACCTGGCCCAGCTCGACCGCCAGTCACGGGAATGATCAAACTTGCTGAAAAAAGATCCGATTGGCGCGCAGAGAACTGGGGCCTGATCACCTATCGGGCCGAGTACCTGCTGCTCGACGAAGCGACCGCTTCCCTGTCCCAGACCCAGCTCGTGACGTACCTGGTTTGCCACGAGGTACAGCCAGCCCTGCCACTTTGGAATTCGATCAATGCTACAGCCATGCGCGGCCTGTGGCAGATTGCACACATGTGGTTCGGCAACCTGGTGACCATGGCCTGGTGGAACGAGGTCTGGCTGAACGAGGGCTTTGCCACCTACTTGGGCAAGGCAGCCGTGGTTCACCTCCACCAAAACTCGAACGTACGTGCGTGCGACTGCTGCCCCCCCTTCTTCGGTACTCGGTCTGACCTGCGTGTTGCCTGTGGGTCAGATCTGGGTCGACTTCCTGAGTCGCTACACCTGCACGGCGTTCCAGCTCGACGCGCTGGACAGCGCTCACCCCCTCAGATTCGAGGTGACGGACGAGAGCGGCATAGACGGGTTCTTCGATGACATCTCCTACAACAAGGGGGCCAGCGTCATCCGCATGCTGGTATTACGACGAATGTTGAACGGCGCCTGACTCGCTGGCTCAACGCGTGCGTGTGCGTGTGTGCGTGTGTGCGTGTGTGCGTGTGTCGTGTAGGTGGATTACATCGGCGAGGACACATTCAGACAGGGACTCAACCTGTATCTGACTCGCCACCAGTACCGCAATGCAACCACCGCCGATCTATGGCAGGCGCTCAGCGAGAAATCGGGTACGTGCAGCGGCGGCCGCCGCCACATGGCCCCACGTGGCTGACGCCGTCGTCCATGAATGAATAACAGGCATCGACCTGGCGGCGTTTATGGACGCGTGGATCAACCGCAAGGGCTTCCCGCTTGTGAGTCTGAGCGAGCACACCGACGACGACCACAACTACGCCGACGACCACCACGAGCTCTACGTCATCGACCAGACTACGTTCGCCGCCGCCAAGTCCTGCGGAGACGAGTCAACGACGAGGACGACGGGCTGGCGAGTGCCGGTGCGGCTGGCGGCACTGGCGCACGACGACTCGCGCGAGGAACGCTTCTTCCTGCTCGAGCAGCCGCGTCAGGTGGTCAAGCTGCCCCGAAAGCCGGGCGGCTACCGGCACGTCAAGCTGAACGCCGGACACAAGGGCTACTACCGCACCACCTACTCCACTCTCCTTGCCGAACGGCTGTTCGCCAACATCAGCAGGTGCGGGTGTCGTGCCATGCAGCGCGTGTGCGGTTACTGATTGCGGGGACAGGCAAGTGCTGCCTCCGATCGATCGTCTGGGCCTGTGCGACGACTTGTTTTCGCAGGCCCTGTCCGGCATCCTCCCCTACCACCGAGCCCTCCAAATCATCCCCCATTTCGAAGATGAGGTACGCTTCGCTTTGTGTGCGTGTGCGTGTGCGTGTGCGTGTGCGTGTGCGTGTGCGAGCTGACGCCACGCACTGGCTGTGTCATGGCGATATCGCAGAACGACCTGTTGGTGCTGAACAACCTGACGACCAACCTCCGCAAGCTGTCCGCCCTCCTGCTGGGCGAGCCCTACTACCCCGCCTACCAGCGCTTCCTCAGGCGCTGCTTTGCGGCACACGCGCAGCGGCTCGGATGGGACGCCAAACCGGAGGAGGACACCTTTGCCGCGAACTTGCGGTACCGCGCCACGCACGCACCGCCGCACACGCACACGATGACACGCATGTTTGGATATTATGCAGGGCGACGGTGCTGTCTGAGCTCGGGGCCAACGGTGACGAAACGGTGATCGCCGAAGCCCAGAAGCGGTTTGCGCTTCACACCAGCGGCACCGCGCTGCTGCCCGCCGAGAGCCGGCCTTTCGTCTTTGGTCTCGTACGTGTGCGGTGGTGCGGTGTGCGCCTTGGCAGGCACTGAGAGCTAAATCCATCATCGCCGCCAACGCAGGTGGCAGCCGAGGGCGGCGAGGAAGAGTACGCGGCGTTGACGAAGTACTACAAGGACCCGGCCCATGAGGACCACCACAGGGCTCTTTCCGCACTGGCCACCACGCGCAAGCCTCCACTGATCGCCCGCACCCTGGTACATTGCCAACGCACGACACGCATACGACACGCACGACACGAGTGTCTCGTTGTTGAGACAACGTGGTGCACACAACAGGACATGCTGTTCAACGGTGAGGTACGGGCGCAGGACATGTCCACTGTGCTGGCGGCGCTCTGCTCGCACCCGGTTGGCCGCCGACAGGCCTGGGCGTGGCTCAAGGCCAACTGGGATCAGTTCAACCAGCGGTACGGCGACTGCCTCTTACGCGGTGGCGTGAGTAGCAATTTTACACACACACACACACACACACGCACCCACGCACGCACGCACGCACACACACACACACACAGGTTCAGCAAGGGCGTGTTCGTGTACTATGGGGCCTTCGACGCGCTCCTGCAGGGCATCGCCAGCGCCGAGGAGCTCCAGGACGCGCAGGCCTTCTTTGCCGCCCGGACCTTCCCCGCAGCCCAGCAGAAGGTCGCCCAGGTACATTGACCCCCGCCGCCGCCGCCGCCGCCGCCGTCGAAGAACGAACGAAGAACAAAGAGCGAAGAGTTGAACGAAGAGTGTGGTACACCTGTGGGTGGGGAATGCAGGTGTTGGAGAAGGTGCGGCACAACATAGCGTGCCTGCAGCGCAATAGGGAACCCCTGGGCAACTGGCTTGCCAACGTGGAATAATCGTTGGTTGCACCCGATGAGAGGTACGCATACATGCCGTTAACACAGCACAATCACATCGTTTCAAACATGTATTTATCTTTCATCGAAGCGTCTATTGTCAATGCGTCCTGGGGTGCGGGCTGCGCTCCACGCGGTTGTGAAACAAGCGCTGGCGCCGATGCGGCGGTTTGAATGAGGGGGAAGACGACGGCGAAGGGGAGGGCGAGGGCGAACTACTGGGCGAACCGCTGGACGAAGGCGAGGGCGAGCGGCTGGGCGAGGCTGAGCTCGAGGGCGAGGGCGAGCTGCTGGGCGAGGCCGAGCTCGAGGGCGAGGGCGAACCAGAGGGCGAGGCCGACGGGCTGTTGGTCGGCGAGTTGGTCGGGGACGAGGTGCTGGTCGATGAGGGCGTACTGGTGGGCGAGCTCGTGGGCGAGCTCGTGGGCGTGCTCGACGGGGTGGGCGAGTTGGTGGGCGAGTTGGAGGGCGTGCTCGACGGCGACGGGATAGGGATCACCGACACGTTGTCGAGCAGCCAGTAGCAGCATTCCTGTTGGTATTCGAAGAACAGCGTGGTCGAAGTCGAAGTGGCTGTGACTGTGTACGTGTAGGTAACGGGGCTGGGGTAGAATTCGGTGGTCAAGCTAAGCAGGGTGGTACTGCCCCACCGGGCGATGAACGACTCGCCGTTGCTCAGATAGCTCCACAAATCGAACGAGTAGGTGTAGGAGACTCCGATCTGAGTGGTGAGGGTCTGGGAGCTGGTCGCTGGTGCTCCTGAAGTCCCGAGCGCAATGACACCCCCTTCGTAGGTCGGATCGTAGCCACTGTAACCGTTGGCAGCAAAGTTCCAGCCGTCTGCACAGGTGCCGGTTCCACAGGTGACCAGTTGTTGGGCGGTGGTTCCGCCCAGACAGAGGGTCAACACGACGACCGTCAGGGCCACGCAAGATAAGCGCCACATGACCAGACCTCCTCTTCCTCTTCCTCTTCCTCTTCCTCGTAGCAGTAGAGGCGTTGCGAATATCCCTTTTTGGTACAAACCAAATAGGTGCCTCGGATGAACCAATCAGCAACACACATTTAGTGAACCTTGGGGAAATGAGTAAATAAAAAATACGACAAAATCATGTTTCCCTCCATGACCTCAGCTGGCCAACGCTGAATTCCTGAGCCTGCGGTCTGGGCCTTCCACTGGGCCGCCACTCTCCTTCGTCTCGTGGACCATAGCTGGTCAAACGCACGCCAGCTGCGTAGTCGCACCACGCACACGCACATGCACACGCACACCCGCCCGTGAGAGAGTAATCGCTCAAATGTTGTATTCTTCTCTTACTGCTCTACCCCCGCCCCCACAACTCACACGTGAAAGTAGTTGGGGCTGGTCGGTTCGGTGGTGTCATCGCTGTCCTCACTGAAGTCATAGTCATAGCCGTCGCCGCTGCTGGCGGCATGTCGTTGCGTGGGCGCAGCTGCAGGCCGTCGCTGCTGGAGCGTGCGTGGAGCTCCTCCGCCCCTCACCGCCGTCTTCTTCTCCTCGGCCGGGCTGTCGTAGCTGTCGTCGATGCCATCATCATCATCATCATCATCATCATCATCATCGCTATCGTCCTGTTCCGTCTCCGTGCGCTCCTGCTCCTGCTCAAAGTCCTCGTCGTCATCACTGAAGTCGTTGCTGTACGCATCACGATCGTAGCTCGAATCTGGTGGAGTGTGAGGGTGGTCAGGTCCCTCCATGCTGCACAAACACCGTCAAGAATGCAAAGAATGGTGTGGGCGGGCCGCACCTGTAGTGCTTGTGGCAGCCCTCTTGGCGTAGTTGGCGTCCTCCTGCTCGACAGCAAGCATGCTCGGCTGGGTGTAGGCCTTCCTGAACTCTTCGTACGACAGAGGCTTGAGCGTCGATACGCCTACGGGCGTGGATTGTTGGACACGAGAGAGAGAAAAGAGAGACGTGGTCAGCGAGTTTGAAGGAGACCCACGAGCAGAGGGGTCAGAGACCCTCTGTTGACGTACCATTGATAGGTCCGCTGTTGGAGACGGTCACCCAGTGGAAATGGAGCAGGACCCAGATGCCGGCCGTGATGAAGGGCAGGGCGACCAGCGCCCCTCCGCCGCCGAATTTGCTCAGCGTGAGGATACCCTGCCAAGTTTGTAGGAGTCAGTGAGCGAAGGGGTGCGCCACATGTTCGACTAGGTCGGCCCTTGGGCGGCCCCGCTTGTTTGACCGGGGGGAGGGAGGAAGGCATACGATCATGGCCAGCTGGAAGAGGATGAGGGACGTCATGAACATGTGGAAGATCAGCGGCCACATCGTCGCACCGCCTGTACACAGCACGCGTCCGATGACAATCGCGGAGCAAGGGGGGGGGGTCAGACAGTGAATGAAGGGTAATGAGTATTGTGTAGGCCCCCGTACGTACCCTGCCATGAGGTGCGGGTGGTGTAGATGATCTGGTAGCGATCCACCAGATAGACCACGATGAAGTAGCACAGCCCGAAGACGCTGATCAGTGGCGCCTGCTCGAGCGAGAGACCGGCGGTGAGTTGTCCACATTGAAATGCATTGACACAAAACAGCGGCGAGCGCGTGCTTGATTCGCACCATGAGGCTGTAGACCAGAGTGACCGTGTAGATGAGCAGCCCCTGCGCCACGCTGCCTGCGTAGTCGAAGGTCGGGTACTGCCACATTTTGGCTTTCTACACGACGAACGCAAGCAAGCATAAAAAAATGAATTTGTAATAAAATAATAATAACAAAAAAATACCAAGAAGAATAAACCAAAATATAAAACAAAACAATAAAATTGCAGTACAGAAAGGTGGGTTACCTGTCGAACGGTCGAAGGCCGCATGAGCACATACCACACGAACTGCTGCAGAATTTGCCGGGTGCGGAAGAGCGTGAGAGGCGTGATGCAGAAGGTGACCACGAGGATGTAGTTGATGAAGAATGTCGAATTCTGCGGCAGGGCCTGCGCCAACAGCGAGATCAGGTTTCTATGGAAGCACACGATGGTGGAAGAAATCAAAATCAATTGGTCAGTTCGACTGCACAAGCCTGGCCAGACGAAGTCACACAGACGCATCAACGCTACGAGCCAAGTCAAGTGGAGGAGAGAGGGACCTGGGGTTGTCAATGAACTCTGAGAGGATCTTGGAGAGCGTGCCGCCAAAGGTGGAGACGAACACGACGTGAATAATCAGGAAGGACCAGTAGGTCGTCATCGTCTTCCACTCCACCGTGGATTTGGCCCACCTGGAACACGACACACACACAACACACACACGCACAAACACGACACACACACACACACAGTCAGCGCGACGAGTATGACATGTGCGACACGCGGGGAATGGGCGGTGCGTACTCGTACGACCGATGGATGATCCAGCGAATGATGTGCTTGGCGAGCACGAGTGACAGAACGAGAAAGATCGCCGGAGCGAAGCCCTCGACCACCGACACGGCGTAGTCCGACAGGTGGTCGCTGATGCCCGTCTGGATCCACCCAAAGCCGTCGACCTCGCTCAGCGATTGCAAATTGGCCAAACCTGCGCAAACGTGGTGCGGGCGTCGATGGTGGTGTCGTTAGCAACACATTCAGTAGTAGGAATGACGAGCATTCCAAGCATTCCAAGCGCGACACGTACTGGCAAAGATGAATGCGGGAAAGGCCCACGCGATGGCCATGAGGGTGAGGCCGACGATGACCACCGTGCGCGTGAGAAGCAGGCGCCAGTAGGGCGGGTGGAGCGTCTTCCACGACACGTCGTTGGGTTCGGGAGCAGCGGAGATTATCATCTCGTGGGGCGCGACGAAGGGCTGGATCGTCATGCGCGGCACCACCATGCTGTCGAAGACCATAAAGGCCACGCCGGTCTTGGGGAGGTGCTTCTCGGGGTTGGCCTGAATCGCGCTGATGTGCGACGTCAGCTTCGCGATCTTGGCCTTGAGATATCTGATCGATGCAATCTGGCAACACACGACACACGACACACGACACACGACACACGACACACGACACACGACACACGACACACGATCTCGTTGATGAGAAGAATGAAGAAGAGGGCACGGGCGTTGACAAACGAACCTCTTCGTCGATCAGGTGTGCCAGCCGCTTGGGCACGTTGTCGCTGTTGCGCTTGAGGTCGCCCATGCAATGCTTGAGGATCGTGCGATTCTTCATCTTCCACTTCCACTTGCGCCACTCGTAGAGGAACCAGAAGCAGCACGACTTGCGCCGCCTCCTCTCCTCCGGGTCGGCGAGCGGCCCGCCGCCGCCACCCTCAACGTCCCGGCCCTTGTCGCCGCCACCACCCTCGAGGCCTGAATGCTTCGACGGTCTGGTCTCCATCTCCAGCTCGTCGGGTAGCGTGTCGTACGACAGCCGGCCGCCGGAGAGGGTGAGGATGAAGTTGCTCTCGCGCATGGTGGCGCGCAGGTGCCCGCTGGTCGTCAGCAGCTCGCCGTTGTGGTGCTTGCCCTCGCCCCTGGTCATCGCCCCGGAGATGTCGTTGTCGTTGTGAGTCCGCTCGCTACTGCTGCTGCCGCCGCTGTCAGTCTTGCCTTGCGCGGGCGACTGCGGGTGGTGGACTTCCATGACGTGGGTGTGGTCGCGCGAGTTCTCCCATTCGCGCAGTTCGCGTTTCCGCTTGAGCTCGGTGAGCTTGTTGTTCCACTGCCGCTTGAACTTGTCGAACTCCTCCAGGTCTTGCTCCGCCATTTCCAGCTTGTTTAGATACCGAACGCGCTTCTTTCTCAACTTACTGAAAAGTGCGCGCAACCCGAGTCAATTACCACACATGCACACGCACGCACACACGCGCACACGCACACGCGCACACGCGCACACGTGAATGGGTAGAAGGTACCGAAGCTTCTTGTCATTCCAGACAAGCCGCACGCTGATTACTTTCACGCCGTCGAAATGGTCCTCGAACCACTGCCGAAGGCTCTGGTTGTCGCGCAGGCGCGTGGGCAGGTTGCGGAGGATGATCGAGTACCCCTTGACCTCGTTCTTGTTGAGGTACTTCTTGCGGAGGTCGGTGTACTTGCGGTAGTAGAACCAGATGATGAAGTAGGACACGAACGAGTAGAAGTAGGTGAAGAGCACGTGGGCGATCAGCTTCGTGTCGGTGCCGTCGATGTTAGAGATGGTCAGATAGCCCAGGTCCGGAAGCTGCTCAGTCGTCGTACCTAGATCGCCATCACATTAACAAAGAACTACTCGTGCGTGTCGTGCGTGTCGTGCGTGTCGTGCGTGTCGTGCGATAGGAGTGAGGTACCGTGGATGTTGATGGGAATGATGACGGCGCTGCCGAAGAGGGCCATCATTCCGCACAATAGCAGGCAGATGCGCAGGAAGCGGATGTGCATGATCGCGTCTGCTCCCTTCTCCTTCCAGATTCTCTTGTCCGAATAGCTGCAGCAGTCGCGTGCCACAAAGGTAAGGGAAGCGGCAGTTGGCCAACAACAGTTACACCACAAAAAAAATGAAGACGACGGATGCAAAGAGCGAAGCGGAGCTGATGGAGCAAGAAAGATGGCGAGTGGGAAGATGACGTACATGAAGGCCTGAGGAATCCATGCCACCAAAGACTTCCAAAAGGAGAGGAGCAGCGGATTATTGACTGGCTTCTTGGTCGGTGCATACCACCTGTGCAACCAAACAGCCACGATGCAGGCCTCTTGAGGTGTGCGGGTTTAGGTTGTTTGGGGAGAGGGGGGGCGAAGATACCAGTAGAATAAAGATCGGCGATAGATGAGGCAGAATATGGTAAACGAAGCGAGCCCACATGCTATGCTTATGTACAGGGTGATTTCGAACTTCTTTTGCTCGTCCCCCTCCGCCATCTCATCGCATCTGTTTTTACGTAAATCGATATTAAAACAAAATAATTCCCAGGGAATACAAAAATGTCCGGCACTACCGGGTTTTCACACATTTTCTTTTACATTTCTCTTTTGCTGGGCAAGAGGCGATCTAGAGCCCACGGTGCCGAAGCCAGGTAGTGATGGCACTGAGACTCTGCTTGATGTCGAGCGGCTTCACGCGCGGGATCATGGCGTCTCCCGCAGCTGGCTTTGCCTTGGCGTCACCACTGTGGAAGGGAACACGAGGGTGAGACCTTGAGCAGGGCCACAGCAGGAGTCAGCGTGTCGTGATGGAGAGGTACGAGGTGGCGGCCTGTTCAAGTGGCGGGTAGGGATAGGGGAGGCTGGTTGTGTAGAAGTCGGCGACCTCTCGGCTCATGCGCTCCAGTTGGGCACGGACGCGGGGCGACAGCAGCGCCAGGCGCCTGGTCAGCTCGACGGCCTCGTCGCGCAGCGCGGCGGGCAGGGTGTCGTCCAGATAGACGTAGATGGCGCCAAACATGTCCGCGGCCAGCGCCTGCCCGCTGTCGGACGAGCCGAAGCTGGGCATACGGGCGAAGACGTAGCGGCACAGGTCGGCGAGGGTGCGGAGGAGGGCCAGCTGGGAGCGCAGCACGAGCGAGCTGGCCGGGGAGAAGGAGCCCAGCGAGCGCATCTCCTGCCGCAGGGCGGCGTAGTCGACGGGGATGACGCGATCGCGCAGGGCGGGCCACAGGTCCTCGCGGACGCGATGGAACACGAAGTCGCCGGCGTGGAGGGCGATGCCGGCGGTGACCACCTCCCACGATTTGATGGCCTGCACGCGGTCGCGCTCGGCGAACTTTGTCGTCAGCGGCCGCCAGATCAGGTGGACGGCCGGCAGCAGTCGCTTGCGGTCGGCAGAGAGCACGGTCATGCTGCGCGTGATGATCTCAAGGATGGAGAGCCGCACCTCGCGCTGACGCGACGACACGAAGTGCTGGCAGCGTTCGAGCATCCTCACCACCGTGTCCAGCTCCTTCTGTCGGCTCTTGGAGCGCAGTGGATCATCCTCCTCGGCGCCGTCTTCTATACTGTTGTCGTTGGCCTCTTCTTCACCGTCGTCGTCGTGGTTGTGTTCTTTCTCCTTCTGCTTCTTTTCATGATAGTCGCTGAAGTACTTCGCGATGTCGGCCATCTTCTCCGCTTCGCTCTTCTGCTCGCCTTGCTCGATGTCCTGACTTGCGGTTGGTGCATCGACCGATTCTTCCCGGGCGACGTTTTGTTCAGGCGCGAGCTCCTTCGTCTCGTCTCGCAGGAGGCTCGTCAGAGGGTCGGCATCGGCCACCAGCGTAGTCGACCATCCTTCGCGTTCGTACTTGCGCGCCAGCACCCCCACGATGGCCTCCAATATTCGACAGAAGGTGAGAGTGTACTCGACGTTGTGTTCATCGAGGCCTTTTGTGACGAATTGTGAATTCAGTGTGGACGTCAGCAGCAGAGCAGGTCACGCTTTCTAACACTCTCTCACGAGTGGTGAGGGGTACCGTTGAAAACGGATTGGATGGTGTCATCGAGCAGCCACACGATGTCATCGATGCTCTGACTATCGCCTTCCTCCAGCGGCACCCGTCGCTCTGGTGCCGTTGGTGCCGCGGCCTTGAGTATGCCATATTCGAGAATGGCGCGAAGCACCTGCGGGGTGTTGGGATAGAGGCCCAGGTGCTTCATGCGCATGGATATCGAGTCGATCAGGTAGTCCGTGTTCTTGGCGATGAGCTGCGGCAGCGACGTGTACTCGCCTGTTTTGTTTGACAACAGAACATGTAAGCGCATAGTCGTAGGGAGGACAGCACACAGCACACGCGTACAGTAGTGGCAAATGCGCTGCAGGGTGGCATAGGCCGATCGGCTCACCAAACCTGCACGGACCCGGAAGAAGAAAAAACTTCGGTGAGTCACTACAGCCAGCAACACAACTATGATGAACTGACGAAATTACCGTTCGCATCGCCAAGCTTTTCGAGGAGCGGGTGAAGCACGGTCATGAGATGCTGATCGAAGCTCCGTCCCATCACCTATCAAAACGACATCAGTCATCTCCTTATTCGTCGGCGGGGGGGGGAGAAGGGTTAAGGCCCACCTGTGCGCAGTTACCAATACCCTCGAGCAACAGGCTCATGCTGATCGCATTCTCGTTGAGCACGTTGACACTGCGGTGTGAGAGATGCGTTACAGAAAAGTAATTACAATATCGTACAAGGCTTCATTGAACGGGACGAACCTCTGTACAGTCGTGGAAGATGGTGCGTTCGCGGAGGGTAGTACCCAGAGCGACTCGTCCAAATACTCCTCCAACACGAGCTCGACCTCTTGTGTGATGTCGACATGACCAGTGGTGCTTCTCACACCGGCACTGGGTACACCGACGCCGACAGCGCCTGCACACGTTGGAACGGTCAGCTATGACAACAACCCGGACTAACACCACATCGTGGAGAAACGAGCGTACCGAGAAGGAGGTTGTTGATGATGTAGAAGGCTTGACTGCGGAATGGCTTGTTCCTGGGATCATGGACAACCTGCATCGCATGTGTTGAGCCTCACACTTGGGAATGGCCAAGAAGAGGGAAAGCGGACCTGGAAGAAGTGGTCCAGGAGCGAGTGCAGGTCGCCGTACCGGCCGAGGTACAGACATATCATCTTCATGACATTCTCTACGGCTTCACTCCTGTATGCCAGGTAGGCGCGTATCAATATCCCACCATGCATTACAACGCACACGACACACAACACACACGACACGGACAGCGTTCCAGACAGGTACCTGAAGTAGCGGAAGGTTCTCTTGGGATAGAGGTTAGTGACTCCCTCCTCCGCTTCACCACTCCCTGCCGGACCACCGAGCAATCGATGGCTCGGTTGCTCCAGGTACACCAGCTGGCGCTGAAAACCTGACCCGGAGTGTGTCTGTACATCGTACGAATCGAATTCTGCCACCCACGTCGTCAGCGATGGGCGTTGTGCTTCCGGGGTTGTGTGCTGGTACCCAAAATCTGAAGTAGTGCAATCGACAGCCGTCCGAGGAATGATGATGAAGCGAGGAGCGGGCTTAGCTTATCCTCGAGCAGATACCTATGTGCGCATATGACTTAGAGAAAGAGCGAAAAACGAAGAGGCCAACGCCAACCAGGAAGGGTACATGTGGTTGAAGAGCAGTCGGATGGCAGCCAGTTTCGCGCTTTCGTCTGCGTCACGCATGTGTCGTGGGAGCGCGGCCAAAAGGCCCTCGTGCATGCTGTCGCTCAGGTAGGCGTAGACTCGATCCCCTTGTGTTTGATTTATCATCTGAAAAGAAAATGTGGTCAGTAACTTGAGGTACTGGGCACTGTGCGGCATAAAAGAGGCAAGGTTGGTCCAACCTTGATTTCCTCTTGAGCCGTCGTGGAGACCTCGTTGAAGTCATCCTTGGCAAGGAAGACCAGCGTAGACAGGAAGAAGTTTGCGCAGGAGTCGAGTGTGATCCGACAGTTGAGCAACAGCCTGCCTGCGCATCGCGCCAGACTTTTGCGCACGCGCCTATGCAACGAACAAAAACCGAGTACTTAAGTAATCAATACTATGTTGTCGCGGCCACGGGCGTACCAGTGTTGCTGGAGCATGGTCTTCGACACACTGAAAACGTCGGCAAACAAACCGCGGAGGTTTGATGTCGTCTTTTGCAGCCACTCGTGATCTCGAGTGAGGGTGAACGGTTCAGCTGAACCGGGTTCGGCCTGCGCCTTGGGTGGCGCTCCAGCCTCTGTCTCCTTTCTCTTGACTTCGTTGACTGCCCAAGCAATCATCACGCATCAATACAAGTCTTTTACATCAAGTTGATAAGACCAGGCGGAAACCAACCTTTCTTGGCACCTTCAGCAAGCGAGCTTAAGAGAGAAGTCACCTGATCTGCGGAGGGCTGTGCGGTAGCGGTGGGTTGCTGCAGAGATGCGTTTGCGCTGATGAGAGGGCGATTGCTCTCGTCGCTCATCACAACGCTCACGACCTCAGCGCACAAATCCACAGCGGCCTCCACGACACGGTGGCCTAAATTGCACCAACGTCACGTTAGAGCTCCACAGCACAGGGCACTCACCAGCGCAAGCGGACTCACCTTGTTTGAAGTCACCCAGCATGACCTTGCCCAAGGCGCTCACCAGGCCAGGCAACACAAAGGCCACAGCTTCCCCTACGAGCGCGAGAGCGTTAGCTCTACGGCGAGTGGCAAAAGATAGATGTAAGAGCAAACCCTAACCTGACTTGTATGATCCGAGTCGTGCGCACAGGAACGATAACGCCTCGAGAGAAGCCACTGCGTGCACCCCCGTTAGCCAGCCTTTTCACACAAACGGGCCAGGGGCAGAGTGGTGGGTGGTGTACCGCGTAGGTCGCGATTCACTGCCGTTGTGGCTTCGTCCATCAACAGAGAGATCCCATAGGCCGAGAGGGCGAGCGAGGACTTAGACGCGATGAACGGCGGTTGGCCTGCAACCCAACACACAATTTGAATGAACGATGAGTACGGTCAAGGCCAAGGGCCAAACCCTGGGCGTGGACGAGAGAAGGAAGGTGCCTGATGTTGCTGCTACAGGGGACCGAGTGCGAAGCAGCGCACACAGGCATCGAACGGCACGCAGCTTGAGGTCTTCGTGTGGCCTTGCTGCGTTGGTCATGTGCAGCACCACCGCGCAGGGCGAAGCGGAGGTCGAAGATGACGACCTCGGTGAGGCGGCTGGAGCTGGTGGTGACGGAGGCGACAGGATTTCCACGAGAGTGTGGAAGAGCTGAAGGAATCGAGGGCTCATGAAGGTGATCTCTCCTTGCATCTCCATTACAGGGCCGCAGCGCTCGAGTGCAGCCTCAATCACGCCCAAGATCCCCTCCATTTGGGTCGAAGCCAGCTTGGCGTCATCGCTGTTGCGCAGCAGACCGAGGAGAGGCATGAAGAGATAGTCGAGACATCGGTGCAGGCCAAATGGCGGAAGAGTGGGCACAACTCGGCTCAAATCTTCAACGGCGGCAGCGATTTGAGTCGGTTCTGCGATTCCGCTGGCGGCAGTGGCCAGACGTGAGCACAGGGGTTGCAGGCGCAGAAAGGACTCCTTGAGGTCCACACTGCCATCGCTGGCCATCATGTGGCGCAGCTTTACCGGAAAGATTTTTCTATCTGTTTCACCTTTTTTTCTTTATGTGCACTTCCGATGGAGCCCGGTGGGGATGGAGCGCAGCTGCTGCCAGATGAGCTGTGGTTGGAGGTATTCAGCTTCTTGCACCCAAAACAGGCAGGTGGTGTTATGCTGGCCTGCCGTCGCTTCTACGGCATCTTCACCACCTCCACGCTGTGGCGCCGCTACCACGAGGCCATGCTCGGCGGGCCGCTGCAGCCCGTAGGTCCCGACCCGTCCTCCTCTTCCTACTTCAACAGCGACGGCGAGGGTGAGAATGACGACTTCGATCAAAGCGATGATGATCTCGAGGACGATAATGATCTTAGTGAGCGGCGCGAGGAGAGGATAATCGACGTTGTCTCTTTCCCACGATTTGCACGAGACGAGTGGCAACAGGCCCTGTTGTGGAAGACGCACAAGGTGGAGCACCAGCGCAGTGATGAAGCCAAGCTGGTGTGGGCCGCGCGACTGGGTTGCCATCAGCTGGTGGCGCGTCTGCTGGACGACATGCTCGACCGGCATGCCTCGCTGCGACGCGAGCGATCGGCACTCACCTCGTCACTGCCGGAGGACGAGGACAGCGAGGAGGGCCAGCTGCTCCGCATGCTCTGCCGTGGCCTGGAAGCTGCCTGTTGGGCCAACTCCGTGCCCACCGCTCGGGTATGATCGATAACCACACCACACACACACACACACAGTTGGCCCTGAGTTGGTGCGACGTATCAGGTGCTGTTGGCGTACGGAGCGGCGCCGGTGCAATGCGGGTACCTGGGGGTCAAGCGCGAGGCCATCGTGGAAGCTGCCGAGCACGGCAATGTCGAGCTGATGGAGCTGCTGATCGCGAACGGCGCTCTATCGGAGCGCTGGAGCTTCGCCAATTTCCTACCCGGCCGACCACTTCTCGCCGCGTGTTGGGTACATATGCCTCCCGTAAGAGGGACAACGGTCGGCAGACTGACCAACCGGTTGCTGCAACGTCGTAGGCTGGCAAGACAGAGGCCGTGGAGTGTCTCATGCGCCATGAGGTGATGTGCGTCGCCTCCAAAAACGAGTTCATCGAGCGCTGGGGCGTTTCTGTCGACCTGGAGGGCGTCAGTCCCTTGTGTATGGCTGCTAGGAGGGGACACCTCAATGTCGTCTCCCTCCTGCTGTCCCGGCTTCAGGACGAACTGAACGAAAGGTACCTAAGATCTTTGTTCTGTGGTGTGCGTGTGTGTGAGAGAGAGAGAGACATTGCCTGATCTGGTATTGCTACAGTGAAAAGCAAAACGCTTTGCTCTCAGCGGCCAAAGAGAGCAGGAACGACGTGATCGTACACCTACTCGTACATGGCGGAGTGACAGGAGACATCGCGTCGCTATGTGCCTACATCAAGGGCAAATCGTTCGACTACGCCACTTTTGAGGTCCTGCTCGCGGGTGCGCATCTCCCTCAAGATAACACAGCAACGTGGACTCTGAAACCATCTCGTTCACATTTCTTCTCCACTCTTCAAGGCGTGGACGAGGAATCACTCAGGGCAGCCAACGTCTGCTGGGCCATCTTCAAATCGAAGAGAATTGTCGGTGGGTCCGACGGCAAGAAGGTCTGCGAGCTGCTTCTGGCCAAAGGGGCCGACATCAACTGCACCAGCACCACGGCCGTCCTAACGCCTCTCGCCCATGCGGGTACTGCAACCCACCAATCCCTCCTCACTACACTGCACCTGACTTTCCCTTTTTCTCTCCGTCTGTCACAGTGGTCAAGGACAATGTCGAGGTGGCCGAGACTCTGCTGCAGTGTGGAGCTGATCCAAACCTGTCAGTCCTCGGCGAGGCCAACCTCTTGTGCATAGCACAGAAGCTGCAGCGCCACAGGTTCGTGCTCACGGACTCTCTCGAAATGCCAAGCTTGCTCACTCCAGTGGATGATTTACAGAATAGTGGACTTGCTATCGAAGTACATTAGACACCCGAGTCCATGAGATGATGTTTGTCTGCAGCCTCGGGTGCTACGGAGACGAAGACGAAAAGCCAACGGTATGTAAAAGAAAAAAGAAATGAAAAAGAAATGAACGACCCAGCCGAGGAGATGAAGAGGGCTCCTATTGCAGGCCTTCGCGGCGTCGCGACGCCTCATCTGGCTTCATCTCTCGGTAGATCTCCATCTATAACATCACTTACACAGTCTGCCGCTACGCTTTTTGCTGCACCTTCTTCATTTTCTGTAATGAGCGTTTCCACGTTTGCACTCACCCCCTCTTCGGCTCTCCTTCCTGCCGCGCCGCATTCCACCCTAGCTCCTGTGACGCCGTCGTTGCCGCTCAGCACGAGCCCCCTCCCCTCTTCATTTTCTTCATCTTCGCTGCTCCATTCCATCGAGGAAAAGTCGCTACACGCCCGAAGATCGGGCGCCCTGCAGACCATTCCCACGCGATGCCAACTCATCAAGGACACCAACGCACCGAGCGACGAGCGAGGGAAGCCTCTCCTGGTATGTCTTTCTTGCATGTCTTGCGCCACAGATTCAACGTTGCAACAGCCGACGACCTTACCGCGCCACAACAGTTCCCCGTGAGGATCAAGACAGAGGGAGGAGTGTACAACAAGCCCGATGTGCTCTCCGATAACCTGAGGTGCCCCACCTGCCCCGTGCGGCTTCCAGCAGTGCGCTAGCTGAAGCAGCTCCTCACGCGATTTGCTGATTGCACTGCCTCCTTCGCGACAGAAAGCGCGATCCGTTCGTGCCGCCCTATGAAGAGGATCTGTTCGTCGAGTGGGACTTTAGCGTTGGGCCAGCGCACTCGCCCCGGTCAAAGCACGTCCTCGTGCTCAATAAGTACAACGTGCTGCCTAACCATGCACTCATCGTCACCACCGATTTTCAGGTGCGACATGCTGTCTTGGTTACTCTTTCTCGGATGACCTGCAAACTCATCATCATCGCCACAATTCAGCCACAAACTGATCCGCTCAACGAGCGCGACTTCGAGGTCTTCTGGCGAAGCGTGGACAACGTGAGGGGATTTGGATTTTACAATTGTGGCGCTAACGCCGGGCCAAGGTGCGATGCCGTCACACTGTGCACACCAGAGAGCTCTGTCTAACGTAGTCATGATGATGGTCTGGTGGTGCAGCCAACCGCACAAACATATGCAAGTGGTGCCCCTTCCACTCGAGGACGGGACCGAACTGCCACTGCTGCGAGTGCTCGACGAGCAGACTTCGAGACACGCTGACCATGGCGCACCATTCACGCTACCACAATTTCCGTTCAATCACGCTGTGTGCCGTTTGCCCAAGCACCTGTGCGAAGCCGACAGCCAGGTACCGCATACGCACACGCACACACTTACTCCAGCACTGTGGTTACCTAACCACGCTGAGCAACAACAGATGATAGGGCGGGACTTAGCCGAAATGTACAGGCGGCTGCTGGCGGCAATTCACAAGAGCACTGGAGAGAACGAGCAGGAGCTGCAGACCAATGGCCACCACAACGTGCTGCTATCGCCGCGGTGGATGCTCGTAGTCCCACGCACGCGAGAGGGCATGGATGGGCTGAGTGGCAATGGCCTCGTGTTCGCAGGCGTGTTCTTCACCAAGGACCAGCAGCTCTGCAACAAGCTGGCGGACATTGGTCCTATCAACTTCCTTACACGCATCACGTCGTGATATCAATCCTGTACAGCCCACGCTTGGTCTTAGTCGCGCACAATGGCACCTCAAACAAGAGAAGATGGCATTGCAAGAGAAGAAGGGAGTGCAAAGGGGACACAAGGGAGGAAGAGATGGGAAATGCCCACCAGCACTGGCAGAGGCAAAGGAAGAAGAAAAGAACACCACAACGCGACGCAAGCTTTCGGTGGGTGGGGAGAACCAAGTAGGGCAACAAAGATAAGGAGGAGGTCTGTGTTTGTAGGAAGATTCCGTGGTGCAACGGTAGCACGCAAGCCTAACACGCTTGAGGTCGCGAGATCAACACTCGCCGGAATCATTTTTGTCTGGCTTTTGATGGCTCAACATGATTGCGTTGTTTTGTGAGCCACCAAAGGGTAGTTTGTGATGATTTTATGTCACTGTGAAAGCACAAGTTGTGGGCCAGTGGTACCAGTGGTATCATGAGTGTGGAGCATCCCCTTGTATGTGATGTCTTTGTGGAGTGCAATTTCATGTGCCAGTGTCAGTTGGCATTGAGGGACAGAAAGAAGAGAGCAAATCAATGGAGTAACACTGTGTGTGATTGGATCATGAAAATAATTATTATTTTTGCCAAGAAGTGGCCAACAAGAGAGTTCATCCAATCCCCAGCCTGGTGTACCCTCAGACTTGTGTCCCCATCCAACCATCCAGTCAGGCACACATGTATCAGTGGCCATCCTCAAAGTCTATCCCTAGTGGCAGGTACTTTCAACAATGAACTCAGTAATCAGTACACTCAGTGTTATAATCTCTCCATCTGGTGCACACCCCAACATTTTGGCTGCTCAGCTCATCCTCATGCACAAGGAGATGTACCTGGAACAGCTGTGGGGTGTAAGCCATTCTCACAACTGGAGACCATCACACTAGCACCATAGATTGCCCAGGCAATCCTCACAATGCATGAAAAGCACTACATCCACAGAGACATCAAGCTTGCCAATATCTTGGTATGCAGCTGTAACAGCTGTTCTCCTTGCCCTCTCAGGTTTCTGCTCTCAGTTTTCTCTCTCACACACTCTGGTGATGTATATGGACCACCAATGACAGGATGGTTGGCATGGCTGACTAAGAGCAGGCCATGGCTGCATGTTCCCCTTCTCTCTTTGTGCAAAGACCAGCCCCACAGTTGATCACCAGGCAACACCCTCCTCACCACCTCTTCCCACCTTCCTTCTCAGTTGACAGCCACTGGCCATTTCAGGTTAAGAAGAAGGGGAGAGATGGTGCGCCCTGTGGAAAATTCACACCAGGAGGAGGAAATCATGAAAAGAACTGATGTGAAACCTGAACCTTTTTTGAAGCAAATGCAGTGGGTGAAGAGAAGAGTGAACAGGAAGGGAGGGATTGTTGTTTAATTGTTGGAACCGCTCAGCCCCTCGGAATAGAGGGACGAGCAGGCCACCACTTTAAGTGATGTAGACTATGAACCGGAGATGAAATTCTACGGTGATTCAATGCCTCACCCACCCTTCCCAACGCAATCATGTTGAGCCATCAAAAGCCAGACAAAAATGATTCCGGCGAGTGTTGATCTCGCGACCTCAAGCGTGTTAGGCTTGCGTGCTACCGTTGCACCACGGAATCTTCCTACAAACACAGACCTCCTCCTTATCTTTGTTGCCCTACTTGGTTCTCCCCACCCACCGAAAGCTTGCGTCGCGTTGTGGTGTTCTTTTCTTCTTCCTTTGCCTCTGCCAGTGCTGGTGGGCATTTCCCATCTCTTCCTCCCTTGTGTCCCCTTTGCACTCCCTTCTTCTCTTGCAATGCCCGTCCTTGTCATTATGGGAGTTAGTGGTATGCCTCCACCAGATCTTACTCTATGTCCGGTAAGATTGAATAGTTAAGGCTCCTCCGTCACTTTGCGGGGGGGGGGACAGGTTGCGGCAAGTCGTCGGTGGGCGCCGCTGTGGCCCAACAGCTGGGCGAGGGTTGGCTCTTCGCCGATGCCGACGCGTACCACCCGCAGGCCAACATCGACAAAATGGCGAGCGGGCAGCCCCTCAACGGTCCTTGCGCCAACCACCTCTCTCTCACGTGTGCGGTGTGCGTGTGCGGCTCGTGGTCCGTGCCACTCATAACAAGAAGTGAATGTGGACAGAACAGATGACGATAGGGAGCCGTGGTTGAAGAAGCTGGCCGAGTGCATCGACGAGTGGAACGCACAAGGCAAAGGTGCAGTGCTGGCCTGCTCGGCGCTGAAGAGGAAGTACCGCTCGATGCTGCTCGGACCCAACGAAAAGGTGTGAACGAACGAGCTCGTCCCCTCTTGGACAAAACCATTGTGCTGACCCACCGAGAGAGAAGAACAGGAACGACGTCGTGTTCGTGCATCTCCAGGGCCAAAGCGAACTGATCGCCGAGCGGATGGCGCGCAGAGAAGGCCACTTCATGAAGCAGCAGATGCTCGTCAGCCAGGTCAGTACTCCTCCGCCTCTTCTTGCTCTCTTTGAACAACTCGAGCGGGATGGCCAACTGCACGATGTACCACCACCACCACAGCTGGCCGCCCTGGAGCCGCTGCAGGAGGACGAGCGTGGCGTTGTGATAGAAGACGTCTCTGCGCCGCCGGACCAGATCGCAGCCGACATCCTACGACGGATCGGGGAGCTGAGCAGCTCGTAGAGTTCAGAGCAGAAGAGGAAAACGATGACGATGACGATGACAAACGAGGAGTGCTTCAATCATGTTGTTGTTCATTATTGACTGCGGAAAGGGTGGTCATGACAGCCAGCAAGTACATACATGCAGTCGTGTGCGCAGGCGCGTGTACGTGCATGATGCGCTTATAGCGAGCCGAAGAGCTGCTGGATGTCGGCGTAGACCGCAGCGGGCTCCCTGTTGGAATCGATGGTGCGCACCTTGCCCTGCTTGCCGTAGTGGTCCAGCACCAGCTGGGTCTGCTCCTGGAACGTGCGGAAGCGCTTCCTGATGCTCTCCAGGTTGTCGTCAGCACGACCTGTACCCCCACAGCACGCCAATCAGACCCGAATCGCGTAGAATCTGCAGACAATCAGCGAATCGATTATGGTGGGGCTTTGTACCAGAGTCCTGGCCTCGCTTGAGAAGACGCTCCTCGAGGACCTGCTCGGGGCAGTCGAGCACGAGGACGAACTCGAAGTTGACCTTGGGGGCCACCTGGCGCTCCCAGGACTGGTTGTTCTCCTCGTTTCTGGGGAAGCCATCGATGAGGAACTTCTTGGTGGCGCTCCTCTCCATGGCGTTCTCGAGGAGGGTCACGGTGACCTCCGAAGGCACGATCTTGCCCTCCTTGATCATGCTCTTGATCATCTCACCATGCTGCGAACCGCTGGCCTGCTCCTCGCGCAGCAGGTCACCGGCGGACAGATGGACGAATCCAAAGTCCTCCACAATGCGGGCGCAGTTGGTGCCCTTGCCCGAGCCGGGTCCACCCAGCACAAATATCACGGTCGGCTTCTGAACGCTCTCCATTGAATGTATCGATCGAATCCTCGAATGCAGAAGAATTGGGGTGAATGAAGACGAGAGGTGGTAGGATGGAGAGGATGTCGATTGAACTGAGACTTGGGCGAAGGTGCAGCAGGACCCTGAGGTACGGATGCGCGTGAATCGACGCAGCTTGACAACAAAGGGAGAACGAAGGGGGCTGGGTCCGCTCGACAACAAAGAAAAAAGAGCAACAAAGAAAAGGCGTCTTGTCGCCAAGAAACGGACAAAGAAATGCCTGGAATTCGGAGCTCGCAACTCCGCTTTTGTTTGTTGGGCAAGCTTGAGGCCTGCGTAGGAGGGTCACTTGGTTTCCACCTCTTTGTGGTGATCATGACCGACGGCTTCCTCGATGGTGCGGAAGCCATCTCGATCGAGGAGCTCCACCAGTTCTTTCTTGACGCGGCCCACCAGCCCGGGTCCCTCGTACACCAAACCTTGGTTATGGACGACAACACAACGATCAGACAACACGCCTCAGACAGTCGAACGGGCGCCAGATAGATGAAGGTACCGGTGTAGAGCTGCACCAACGAAGCGCCCGCCTTGATCTTGTCGTAGGCATCCTTCCCGCTCGAGATACCGCCAACACCGATCAATGGAATGCGGCCTGCACCGTGACGGTCAGCCCTCAGCTTCCACACGCGAGGTGGTGAAGAAGCAGCGGCGTACCTTCGGTCAGGCGGTACATGTCGCGGAGGAGCTGTGTCGACATCTCAAGCAGCGGTCGGCCACTCAGTCCCCCGGCTTCCTTGGCGATCGTTTCCTGATGAAATAAACAAATAAATGAATAAATAAATTGATCAAGATATTGTGCCAATGGACAAAAGAGAATGAGTACCTCCTGCTCGTTGTGCACTCGCAGCGGCCGTGAGACTGTGGTGTTGGAGACTATGATGCCGTCGACCTTGTACTTGAGCGCCGCAGCCGCGATGTCCTCGGCCTGGGCCTTGGTGAGATCGGGGGCGATCTTGATGAGCACGGGCGGATAGGCCGTAGCCGACTTGCTCGCCGCCTCCGCTCGCTTCTTCTCCGCCATCACCTGCTCGAGGATCTTCTGCAGCTCGCTCCCGCTCTGCAGAGCAAACAACGATTGAGCACAGTCAGCCATACGTGCGTGCGTGCGTGCGTGTGCGTCGTGTGTGCGTGTGCGTGCGTGTGTGGAACGCGAACCTGCAGCAGACGAAGGTTGGGCGTGTTGGGTGACGAGATGTTAATGACCAGGTAGTCCGCATAGGGCGACAGTCGCTGCATCAGCTCGACGTAGTCATCTCCCAGACCCTCACCGTCTGACCATTGGGAACCAGTGCGTGAGCGTCGCGACGATCATCACCATCATCCACTCACAATCACCAGCACTGGATGTGAATCGTACCAGTGCCGCCCATTACGCGGTCCTTGTTCTTGCCAAAGTTGACTCCCACGACTCCCTTCTCGAGTCCTCTCTTCTTTGCACTGTCCGCCTGCCCCCGCACACCGCCTGCTCCGTCAATCGGCAATGACTCGAAGAAGTGCGGCGGTCAGAGTGAACGAGATGAACGAATGCACGTACCGCGGTCTCGATGACCCGCTTCTGACGCTCCCTGAACTGGTCGAGCCTCTCGGCCACCGCCAGGACGCCGTCGCTGTTGAAGCCGTAGCGGTTGATGATGGCCTTTTCGTCAAAGAGCCTGAACACGCGGGGCTTCGGGTTGCCTGGCTGGGGCTTCAAGCAAACGCTGCCAACCTCCACGAAGGCAAAGCCCATGCCCAGCATGCCTTCCATCGCTTCCTGTGTTGTGTAGAACCAAGGTTGTGCTCAAGATGATGAGCACAACATTGCACACACTGTGGCCAGCAGCAGATGAGCGTACCGCGTTTTTATCAAAGCCTGCGGCGAGGCCAAGCGGATGCTCAAAATGTCGGCCCCACACGGTGACGCCGAGGCGAGGGTCGTCCTTCCACTGCGGCAATCAACAAGGAATCGCCAAATTAAAGGATTAATCAGATTAAATGAAATTAAATGAAATTAAATCTGGAGATGAGGCAGAGTTTACATACTTCATCCACGGGGGTGAGGCCAAGGGCTGCAGATTTCACGGCAAGACGATGCGACACCTCCGGATCGAGGAAGCGGGAGGTGAGGAAGGGCATCACGAGGCCGGGATACAGCGGGCTCTGCGCGTCTCGCATGCCCCACCACACTCCTGCTCCCGTGGCCGCGCCCGCAACTGCCAGCCCCAACGCGCTCCCTCGCTTCATCATCTCGTGCAACTCTTTTCTTTTCTTTTTGTGCGAAATGTTGTTAGTGCCCCAGCGCCGAGGAAGTGGCCTTGCTCGCACTTCGAGGCCCGGCGCTGGCGGTGGACTGGACCCACTGGGCCTTGATCACGACCGAATTGATGTGTTTGGTCGGGTTGACGAGGTCGTAGGAGCCACCGATGACCCCGCCGTTGTGGGCCAGCGCCGAGAGGCGCACCGTCCGGTGGCCAAAGTCGCGGTGCGGCGCAGTGGTGTCGACGAGTTCGAGCCACAGATACAGCCCATGCGGGTTCACAGAGTCGCTGCACGCCACACAATCGTGGACTACATCATGAGAGCTGCCATGATTGTGGTGCGTGCGCGCGCGTGCGTTTGTGTCATGTGTGTCGTGTGTGTCGAGGGGATGGTACAAGACGAAGGACTCCTCGAACGCGGGCTGCAGTGTATCAGGGACAGATCGAGTCTGGTGCGTAAAGATGCCCGGCTTGTCGCGGTCCTGCGACGCAACTTCAAGCCGCACACTGGCTCCTCCTGGCCTGCACAGCCGCGGAGGGAACGATTGGTCAGCCCCACGAGTCTCAACCACATCAAGATGCAATTGGTGCGTACGTCCAGGGGCAGAACGCCTGGATCGTCGCCTTGGTCACTGCACGCGCAAGTGTGTGCGTGTGCGTGTGTGTTGTGTGTGTGTGTGGTGGTGGTGGTGGTGGTGGTGGTGGTGTCATTAGTCGCTGCTACCGAAAGCTAGGCATTGGGTCTGCCTTACCGGTCACTGTGAGGGTGTCCAAGGCGGTGGTAGTGACGGGTGGAGGCTCGACGCTCTTGGCCTGCACGAGTCGCCCGAAGAGACCCGTTTTGCCGTCATCGGCCCACTCGATCGACTTCACGACCCCGGCCCCGATCGTCTGTCTATCCCCAGCCCTCACCATATGAGACTTTTCACCAGCGGTTGTGTCCTGTGTGGGCGGCGCCAGTACCGCAGGTCACGAAGGATGAACGTGCCGAGCGGCGGCTGTTCTCCGTAGACCACGGTGCAGAGCGGCTTGTCCGGCACCATTTCCACCAGGCACGCCTTTCCGTTCGTGATGCTGACAGGGTGCTCTCTCAGCACCTCACTTGTCTTCTTGTCGACCTATAGGCCCGGCACCACCCATCACCCGCTCTTAAGAGACACGACCTGACGCGCCGCCGTGGAGCTTGGATACGTCGAGAGGAGGGATACCTCCTGGAGCAAGCGCAGCGAGCACGCCGTGTTGAACATGTGGAACCAGGCTACCGGTTTGTACCTGGTAGACGCGCGCGAGCAATGCGGTGGTTAGGGGTCAACCCCACTGTCAGTGAAGCTTAGCCGTGACAGCGAACCCGTCTTTGATGCCTCGCGGATGATTGACGACGAAGACCAGCGCGGTCAGGGACTTGACTCGCCTCATCTCCGGTGCGCCTTCGGCGACGTTGCGGTCCGCCTTTGTGAGCAGTGCACCGCGTCGAAGATACCTGTCACCACACGCCAGTGAGATGAGTGGGGTGTGTGCCGCAGCATATATGGACCTGATCGGAACATGGGAATGAATGGGAGCGCACTTGGCCTGGATCTGGTAGCCCATGTCAAGGTCTTTTTTGCCCGACTTCGAGGTGAGCTCCAACAGCTTCACCATCAGCCCAACCCGGTCGAAGGGTGCCTCGGCTCGGGCGATGGGCTTGTTGAGCTGCTCCAGCGACAGCACCTCCAGTCCCTGCAGGCCTGCAGCCGCGCCACCACACACCCGAGCCGGAGTCAGGCTCCAACGTGCACAATCGCGAAAGCGGACCGTGTTGGTGGGGGGGGGGCGATACCGAGTGCGGGCAGCGATAGTTTGTCGCCGGCCTTGACTCGGCCGCTGACGACCGATGCCTCGAGGAGCACCTTGCCAGCCCGTCGACTGACTGTCGTGCTGCGGTGTACCACCAGACGCAAGGGCTGCTTCGTCTGCGCGCGCGGCCAAATGATGATTGGAGACTAACCACTCTCGGGCTCTTGGAGAGAGAGCAGTGATGGGCTGGTGCGTACCAGCGCCAGGCGGCGTCGGGGGTTGGCCCAGACGGGCAGGGTCTGGATGGTCTCCAGCATTGATTGCAGGAGAGTCGGCCCAGTCCACCAGGCCATGTGTTTCGACTTGGTGATGACGTTGTCCGCCGTGTACGCGCTGATCGGCACAAAGCGCACGCGGTCGCTCGCAAAGCCCGTCCGCTTGCAGAGGTCCAGGACCTTGGAACCATCGTTCGTCAAAGCCAAGTTGCAAACCAGGTCCTCGCCCCATAATATGGCCCAGCATGCGCAGGAGTGCGCACCTCGGTTTGGATGGAGTCGTAGCGCGCCTGCGACCAACCAACAGTCCGATCGTCCATCTTGTTGACCGCCACCTGCACACGGTTGCCCAACAAAGAGTGGTGAGAATGCTATCGATGCCCACATCACATGGTCCAGTGGTCCAATTCAACGTTGGCGGGGGGAAGAGAGGGACAGATACGATCAGACTGCGGCAGCCCTGGAGGTACGAAAGGAGGATGTGCTCCCTTGTGCGGCCGTTTCGGCTGAAGCCGGCTTCGAACTCGCCCTGGCCTGCAGCCACCACGATGATGCCGCAGTGCGCACCGAAGGCACCCGTGATGGCATTTTTGACAAAATCGCTGTGGCCTGGCTGTTGAGGTTGGTCTTCCGCGTACACAATGCACACCGCACACGCACACGCACACGCAGGACACGCACGACACGCACGACACGCACAGCTAACAAGCGCACGCGCACGCACTACCGCACAATGGAGAGGGAGAGACGAATTGAAAGGCGGGAGCGCACCAGGCATGTCGACGAGCATCGCGCGGAGGTTGGCGGCCAGAGGAATCGCCTTCCGTCCTTCCTGGTAGTGAATGGTGATTCCTCGGTCTCGCGACGCTCTGAGATGGGTCGAACTAGGGGAACGATTCACCACCACCGACCGCGTCAGTTGCGGTTGGCTGGTGGAGGCCGCAACAGAAACCAGGCATGGCACCACCATACCAGTACAAAAAGACCGACCGGCCCGGATTGGTGGTGGTGTTGGACGGCTTGCTTAGCACCTGGCGCACGAGTCCCGTGTTGCCCTCCATGGTAGGCAGCCCGTTGGCGATGGCGGACAGTTGCTGGAGCAGATTGAACAGCGTCGTCTTTCCGCTGTCGACATGGCCCCACAGGGGTACCACCACGCTGGCGCCTCGCGCGTGCAGGCAGTAGACTTCCTTCGCTGTTACACCTTCCGCCCCGAGGCCCTTGTTGATGGGCATATGGTACACCAACGTTAGGGTAGCGGTTGTGAAGCGAGTCAGGGCTGATTGCAGTAGGCTAGTACCACAGGCGCGGCGCCCAGGTCGCGAACGAGCAGGTTACGCCACAGGGCGTCGTCGCAGGCGGCCTGGTGCCAGGTGCGACACACAAGACCACTCCGGACCAGCGACTCCGCCGGCAGCCACGAGAGCACCGCCCCCACCATCTCTTCGCAAAGCAACCGAGAAGCACTTATATTGTCAGCACCTCTACCCACCTCAGCCATCGGAAGCGCAGACAACACAGAGGGGTGCGCACCTGGCGGCAGCACGTCCATCACAACAGCACAAATCGTTTATGCCCGAGCAGCCAGGGCAGCCATATGGCGTTCAGTGAACCACACCTCCCACCACCAACCAAGCTGGTCTTCCTCAAAAGAAAATGATTTTCTCTTTGTTTTGCTTCGAGCTTTTCCTGTGACACAAAAATTGGACAAAAGGCATAATCAATTGATTTGTGATTACCGGAGGAAAATGCGCGGTGCTGCCCGATCGAATCTGCTGCTTCGTGGAGGTGGAAGGCGGGCGGCAGTGCTGCGGCCTTCGTTGCCACAAGCCGCCCCCATCCGCATTGGCGGTCCGCAATCAAACCACATCTTCTCCTCATCTGCCACTGCCTCGTCCCAGCGGCCATTTCACGCTTCTACACGAGCCCTGTGGGCTATCTCTTCCGCTGAGGGTGAGAATGGGGACAACGCATCGCCCACCGAAGAAGTCCAGACCGAAAGCGATGCCGCCTTTGAGGAGAAGGAAAGGAGCGAGGCTTACGCTCGCTGGGTGGAATCAGTACGAAGGGAATTGAAGCACATCGAAGAAATGGTTCTCAAACGTGCTCCTGCTGCTGGTACCGGCCCTTAATCTGATGCTGAGATTTGTTTCAATTTTTCTCATCTGCATTTACTCCAGCGGATTCAGAGGAGGGCATAGAGAAGCTGGAGGAGATCTTCCTGTCGAATCCTCGCATGCAGCTCACCGAGAGCCTGTTTCCCGACGAGGCTCGGCCCGCACCCTCTCGCATCATCACCTTCGACAAAGAGACGCGAAGGCCCACCCAGATGCCCTACGTCATGCTTGACCCCAAGTGGTACCAGGGCACCACCGACGAGGAGCGTTTGCAGCAAGGTGCACCCTCTCTCTCTGCTCGGCCAATTCTCGGTCGCTTGTGGTGGTGCACAAGTGGTGTGCTCGAGCCACCGCAACGTTGCTAACGCGCGCGGCGCTGGGGCTCAGTGCTCGCATGGCGGCCGTTCACGGCGCGTGCGGTGGCGGCCGAGAAGGCCGACCACCAGTTCAGAGAGGATCCCTTCCGCAACAAGAGCCACGCTTTCTCCGGTCGGGTGGTCAGCGATGCCTTCAGGCGGCAGAGACTCGATAAGTACCTGAACGAGGTGCGTGATCGACACGGACACGGCTATCAGTGGTGGATGTGATATCATGTCGCTCGTGGCTGGCTAAACTGGCGCGGTGTGTGTTCTCGCTTGCGTTCTTCTTCTTCTTCTGCCCACTCCAGGAGCTGGCCAACAAGCGCAAGGTGTACTCGAACGTCAAGGAGGAGGAGGAGGAGGACTCCAATGTGACCTTGGATGAGATGAAGCAGGCCTTCAGAGCCAATGTGCGTCTGCTCCTTCTCCTTCCCTGCGAGTTGATGAACCTAACATCTACTACCACTATTTCTTCACAGCTCGCCATGGTCGAGAACATCTCCGGCGAGGAGTCGACCGAGGAGATCGTCGAGCCCGAGGTCACGAGGGACGACAAGTACATCAAGCCCCCGGGCTTCGTCTCCGCCACTGACATGCTCAAGTTTAGCGAGGAGAAGATGCAATCCGACCTCGACAAGCTCATGAAGAAGGCCAAGAAGTGCGTCTTCTGCAGGCCCTCGGCCCAGCGCCCCGTGCTGGACCCGATGAACGTGTCGCTGCTCACCATGTTCCTGACGCCCACGGGCGACATCATCGGGCGGAGGCACAACGGCAACTGCCGCCGGCACCAGCGAAAACTCGCGACCACCATCAAGCGGGCCAAGCACATGGGCATCTTCTCGTACAAGTACGGCGGGTTCACGATCTACTCGCCCTTCCACGAGCCGCCCGAGACCTACGCCGAGGACGATGGCGAAGGAGACGAGGAGCAGTACGGCGAATCCGACGAAGAAGGCGACTATTCCGATTATGACGACGATGAAGACGAGGGTCAGCAGAACTTGCATTAGACTGACCGACCAAGTCAAGCCTCTCCGCTCGATCAATACAAATTCTCTCTTTCTTTTTAGCTTCCATCCCAAAAGCCTCAAGTTCGCAAGCGAATGCAAGAGGCGTGTAGGTACAACTTTGATCTTTTGTTCTTCTTGCGCGTACACAGTGCTTAGGGGGCACCACCCTCGCCACCCTCGCCGCCCTCACCACCGAAGCCCTCGTCGACGTCCTCGTCCATCTCAAGCTCGTGGCCATGATCCTGGGGAAGCGAAAGAGAGCCACACAGGTCAGACGCCAGCGTCTAAGAGAAGAGGCGAGGGTAAAGGGACAGGGACGTACGAAGAGGTAGTTCGCGGTGACCTGCTCGTCCTTGTCGCAAGCGAAGAACGCCTCGATGACCACATGCCGTTCGAAGCCGAGGGCTTGCAGCTGAGAGAACAAGAAGACGAGAGCGTGAGCTAGAGCCGTGGAGACAGTGCCTAAAGCAAGAAACAGCGAGAGAGGCGAAGTCGTACTCTGTCGATGGCCTCCTTCTCTTCCTGGGTGACCTGAATGTAGTTGGAACCGGGAGGAGCACCGCCGGGACCACCAGGCGCGCCGCCAGCGCCTCCCTGGATGGGCTCGTTGAGGAGGGCCATGAACTCAGCCTGGTGCTGGCCGATCATCTGGAGGATCTGGGGGTTGAGCTGGCCGAGCTGCTGGAGGAGCGGGCCGAGGAGCTGCGGGTTGCGCTGCACCATGGCCTTGATCTGGTTGAACTGCGGGTGCTGGCGCAGCCACTCGAAGTGACCGCCGGCACCGCCCTGTTGGCCCATCAGGGCGCCCAGAAGGTTCGAGGGCAGAGAGATGCCTCCCTCACCGGCACCCTCGCCGCCGGCAGCGGGAGGAGAACCAGGCTCGGCGGCACCCTCGCCACCAGCAGCGGGGGCAGCTGCCCGTTCAGCGGCCGGGCTAGCGGGCGCCTGAGCAGGCATGTCGGGAATGCCCTGTAGGCCAAGAGCCAAAGTGAGCCAAGAAGGAGCGATAAAAGGGCCTGCTGAACTGCAACAGTTGAAGCGTCGGGGGAGCAGCGTACGGTCATGAGGTACTCGACGGCTCTGTTGGGGTTGTTGAAGCTGGCGCGAAGCGCACGGAGGACCTCCTCGCGAGGGAAACCCATCTCCATGATGTTGCTCACCATGGCCTCGAAGTCGGATCCGGTCACGAGAGCCGATGCGGCCTCGGATTCGATCGATCCGCCGCTGCTGGGCTGAGCGGGCCGGGGCGGCTCGGCGGCGGCGGGTGTGGCAGGAGTGGGGGCGGCAGTTTGAGTTGGCTGAGCGGGAGTGGCAGCGGCGGCAGGCTGGGCGGCGGGCGCAGGGGCGGCGACGTTGGCTTCCTTGGGCTTCCTCACCATAAGGACGAGGAATTCGGTGGGCTTGATGTTGAGGGTGTTGATCTTGGCATCATCCGCGAGAATCTTTCCAGCGAAGATGAGCTTCTGCCAAGCGACATTCTCGCTACGCAGTGCCTCGACCTTCTTTTTCACATCAAGTACCTGCCATTGTGCAAGTAATTAGGATCTAATTCGCATGTCATACTCGCCCAATCAAGATGGAATTCTAAAAGAGATGAGCGGTGTACCGTGGCGGTATCTGGAACCTCCACCTCGAACTGCTGTTGCTGAATCGTTTTGATTTGCACCTTCAACATCTTGTGTGCTCTGTCTGTGTTGTTTTCTACTCTAATCGGCTACTCGAATCGGTTGTAATCAATCTTCTTCCCGTGTTTTTCAGCAAAGCGCAGGACGTGCCAGCAAAGCTGCCTGTGGCTGACAATTGTGTCGACCGCATTTTTTTCCTTTCTTTTTTTAATTGGTGACTGTTGCGGGAACAGCCGTCCCACACGGCGCCCAAGCTTCCACTGCGACCGCTGTGAGGCCCTTTTGAATCATTGCGAGAGGTGACCAGATGGCATAGCTGGGGCTGAACGTTGTTGAACGGCTCTTTTACTCCGTTCCTCGGTGTGCTGTGCATTTTAGCGCGTCTTCTTCTCTTCGTGGTTGTCGCCTGAGGTCGAGGGGACTCCCTTTGGCCTGCGAGAGAAAGGTCACTTCTGTTCTCTTCGTGATTCATGAAGGTGAGCACGAGGTACCGTGCGTTCTTCCGCTGCATGAATAGGTACTCGTAAATCACGCCCGCTGCCACGCCACCACCCACTGCCCCCACCCACCATACCCCTGCACATCATCTCGGCACATCAGCCATTCACACCACTTTGGAGCATCGCATAGAGGCGCGTACAGTGATCGTCCCAGCTCCACTGAACGACCGCAGGGCCAAATGCGCGGGCCGGGTTCATCGTTGCTGGGGGAAGCTAATCAGTTGGCTGAGACACGATTAAGAGAGAGCGTGGCACATGTACCAGAAACGATGCTACCGGCGTGTATGTTGATTCCCACAATGATGGCAATCGCCACTGGCCCCAGCTTGCCCCAGCCTCGCGGATCAAAGGCCGTGCCGAAAGACCCAAACACAAGACCGAACGTCATGTAGAACTGTGCACCAGTGTTCAAGACGGTGAGATCAAGAGGCGGTCACCATCATGGTGGGCTTAGTACCTCCATCAGAAATCCTTCACCAGCGTTCGTGCCAGGTGGTAGTGTGGGCACCGTCAGGTTGCCTTCCTTGTCACTTGGGAGCGCCAGCTTGGCCAGGCCAGCTCCAGCGATAGCTCCCACTGCACGCACACCACACCCAACCAACGCCGCATTCCAGGACACCCAGCATATTAGCGCTGTCGTGGGGTGTTGGAGTTGCTGGAGCAGGGAGTACCAAGCTGAGCAGCAAGATAGCACAGGCACCGTAGGACGGTGATACGTCGGCAGAATAAGACGGCGATTGTGACGGAAGGGTTGAAGTGGGCACCCGAGATAGGTGCAAAGATGTAAATGCAGATAAGGATCAGGGCCATGTGGCACACGATGACCCACACATGTTCGCCCGCGGGACTCGTCTGCAACAAAAAGATCATGTTATCTGCAAGCGCCATTGCGCCACCTAAAGTTCTTCACTGGGAGTACCTCAAACGACTGCTTGGCCGACAGGACTATGAGTATGCTGAAGCAGACGAAAAACTTGGTGGCCAGGCACTCTGTTCGTGGTTGTGGCGTGAGATAACCCTAACGTGGCGCACGGGTGTTCAAAGGGCGGCAGCGCACCGGCAACCAGGGCTCGCCAGAAGTCAGAGTCTCGCCATTCGGCCAGGGAGTAGACGTGGACGTAGTCCGACCCTTCGTTCTCTCTCGGGCCGAGCAGCACCAGGTGGCCCAAGCGGCGGAGACGGTCCCCCTTGTGGTGGTCGTGGTCGCGGTCGCGGCCGGGGTCGTGGCGGTCATGCAGCTCAATGTCATCCTCGCTCGACATGTCTGTGGGGGGGGGCAAACCGTGTTGCACTAAGTTAAAAGTGTTTGAGAAAGAAGTAACACCTCTGTACCAGGTCGGGGCCTGATGTTGGGCTTCTCAGGCTGTTGGGCTTGGGTACGTTTGGCTTCAATTCTGCAATTTAATTCTGCAATTTAATTCTAGCCAACAGGAAATTCTGACCGTGGAAGTCCTTTTTTTAGAAACGACGCCGTTTCTCTCATCTTGGGCTGGGGCTGACTGGCGCTGTCGATGCTGAACGACGAGAGGTAACTACAGAGTAAGAAGCCGGTCGCATGTAGCCAGCAGGGTGTCCACGGTGGCGCGAGTGAACATGTACTGTTGATGACAAAGAGACAAAGTGATTAGCAAGGATCCCACAATAGACATCGTCACCACTTCCTTCAAGGTTTATACGTGGCCATAGGTGTTCATTGTGTTATCGTGCTTCTCCACAGTGCGATCGCCGCAACAGTCTTCGACCACGACCGTCTTATAGCCGCGCATAAACGCGCCTGCGAGGGATTGTGACGTGAGGATGCCACTAACACCCGCGTAGGCGAACAGAGCGAGTGGCGTACCGCTGGTAGTGAACAGGACGCAGCAAGAGGTAATGAGGCCGCAGCACACAACCAGAGTCTTGCCTTTTTCCTTCAGGTACTTATCGAGCTCCGCATTCAGGAACCCATCAAAGTTGTTCTGTTTTTTTTTTAAAAAAAAATAAATTAATTTTGAGCAAGCAAAAAAATAATTATAAAACAAAAATCAGGAAAAACCAAACCTTTCGCTGTAACAATAATTTGGGCTAAACGTTGGCGCACCTTGTGGAGGACCTTCTCGCCCGGGAGCTCGCGAGTGAAGTCCTCGGGCTCTTCCGTCACGACGGTCTTCTTGTCCGGGTTGAGGGCGTGCCAGTAGGCTGTCCATGCGCTCACCTCGGGGTTGTACACGGCCCGGACATGGACAACCTCGATACCCACCTCGTCGCTGCGGCACAGCCCCAGCAGACGCTCGACGTTGTGCCGAAAGTCGGGGAAGGCGGCCCCGATGGGGGGTATGTCGCTGAAGAACGCTCGCTGGACGTCGATCAGCAACAGCACAACCTTGTCATACTTCTCCATCTTCTTTTCTTGAGTCCAGTTTTGGTGTGTGTCACGGATCGAAAGGAAAGAAAATGCGAGAGATAAAGAGCGAAGGGAATTAATAACAGTAGACCAAAATTGGGTTGCTGAGTACAACAAGATGAGGGTGATGGTGATAGAAGAAGAAGAGAAGAAGGTGCAGTGGTACACGAGTCGTGTGTAGCTCGAGCCTCTTCTTTCTGCTTTTTTACTCGACCTTCTTCTGCTTCCTGTCCCGGGCTCCGGCAGCACCGGCCTTGGGCGTGTAAGTGTGGTTGAAGAAGTTGAGGAAGAGGGCGAAGAAGGAGGCCAGGATGAGGAAGTTGGCGCCAACGACGTAGTCGGTCTCGGTGGTCCTGTTGTGCTGGCAGAGCACGGGCCAGGGCAGCCACGAGGCGATACCCCACAGGAACTGCACCATCTGCGCCTGGGTGAGGTACTTCTTCCACCACACGGTGTTGCCGAGGCTGCTCTGGAAGTAGAAGTAGTAGGTGAAGGTGTGGATGGCGCCGTTGATGATGACGCCGGTGAAGAACCAGGTCATGTTGGCCCTGCAATCATTCCACATGGACGTGTCAAGTGAGTCAGCTTCGTTCGAGCGACCCTATGCTAGTGTGGTGGTGGTGTGGTGGAGAGACTCACCTGAGGAAGACGAGCGAGAGGACGCTCACGGAGCAGTGGTGCCAGACGTGGAGGACGAGCAGAGGGCGCTTCCTGAGGAGCAGAATGACGGTGTCGAAGAACTCGTAGTACTGCGGAAGCGAACATCAGTGGGGAGGTCACGGTGAGCATTCCGATCACTTCGGCAACCAATCGATCGCGTAATGGCAATAATCAGTGCAAATTTGAGAATGCAATTTGTAAACGGAGTTCAAATGATGATTAATTCCTAAATTGATTGCGATCGCCTCTCATGATGGTTGAATTTGTAATATAATGCGCTACACAACGCGCTAATGAATCGTCGGACGGGATGTTGTACCTTGGAGATGTAGAAGACGACACACCAGAACCAGAGGCGGTTGTTGAAGACTTCCTCGCGATCAGTAGAGCAGAAGAGCTCGCCGAGACCGATCTGGGGCGCGCGCACGACGAACGCCTCGTAGGAGGTGCCGACAGCCATCGCCAGCGAGAGGACGCAGAGGAAGAAATTGTGGGCAGCAGAGATGCTCTGCACCTTGAAGGGCTTCTCCCTGGTCGACATCCACAGCTTGAGCACCACGATGGTGCTGAGGTAGACCGTGATGGCCACCGCTGGGATGGAATACGACAGCAGCATGTCGTTGTGCTGCTCGACAAGCGATACCAATGCGTCCATGTTCGTGATGAATGTTATATCTTATCGATCGTCGTGGGAGATGGCAGCGATTCGAAGCGGAAATGGAAATTGGTGCGATTCGAATGCTATGGCTGGCCCGTGCGGCGGTGGAGGGTACGGAGCGGGTCTCACACACGGAAAGCGAAGCGAAGAACAAAAACTACCCACCCTTTACCGCCCCGCCGGCGTTGCAGCCCCCGGAGGACTCCGAAATGAAGTCGACACAACCCACGCGCACATGTGACCACACCGCACGAGGGAGTGCGATTGACAGCTCGAGTTGCATGAACCCAACGTGTTGGAGTTGCTCTCTGTGCGCTTCTTCTTCTTCCTCTTCTTCTTCTTCTTCTTCTTCACTACTACTTTCAAAATGTACACACTGCGCACGACGTCGTGCGAGTCTTGAACCCAAATACTACAATTCGTCATCAAAATAGACGGCGCCCTGTTGAGGCTGCTTGCGGGCGAGCCGCTCTTGGAGCCGCTTGCGGTATCGGAGAGCGATGAAGCCGCTCACCACGACGACCACCACGACGAGGCCCGCCAGGGGGAGCACCACGGCCAGCGCCACGACGAGGCCCGTGTTGTCCGCGAACCCGCCGCCGCCTCCGCCACCGTCGTGCGACGGGTCCGAGCCGACCAGCACGCCGAGCCCGAGGCTCGGGTCGTAGTAGAGCGAGGCCTCGAAGGGCGGGAATCGCAGCTCGAGCACGTACTCGATCGAGTTGTCGAGCGCCGCCGCGTCGATGTCGTTGGTCGAATTGAGCAGCACGATGTCGTGCTCGATCGGCGCCAGGCGACCGTCCAGCAGCGCCACGTCAAACACTTCGACCTGCGCGGCGACGGTGTTGAGGGCCGATGTCGACGCCAGCGGCAGGTAGTAGGTGGTCATGTTGGCCTGCGGCGTGCTGTTGCGACGGATCACCCCGCTGCGGCCGCGCGTCGTGTTGAACGCCTGGCCCGACGTAAGCAGCCCCCTTAAGTTGTAGTGCAGCACCAGCGGTGGACCCATGGCGGGCGTCGGGCTCGGTGTCGGGTGATCGTCGTCGTCATCGTCGTGGAAGGTTCCGGCGGAGGGCGACGGCGAGGCCGAAGGCGACGGCGACGGCGACGCGCCGAACAGGGAGCTGCGCACCAGCGAGCCGGCGCTCGACGAGGTGAGGTTGATGGACCACTTGAGCGAGCTGGCCGTGATCGAGAAGTTGAGGTTGGCGAAGGTGGCTTCGCGCGGGCGCTTGTGGAACGTGTAAGCCTGCTCGAAGGTCGTCGCGTTGTCCAGCTGCGCCGTGTACACATATGTCAGCGGCGCCGCAGTGCCTTCACCACCACCGCCGCCAGTGGTGGTGTTCGTGGTGGGCGGCGCGGTGTCGGTCGAGTTAACCACGCTGAGGGTGAAGCCGCCGAGTGCGTTGGCCGGCACGGTCACGTTGCCGATGGTGATGTCGGTGAAGCGCGAGGTGACGGAGACCTGCACGACCGGCGACGGCGCCGCGCTGGTGGTGGGCGAGGGGCTCGGGGTGGTGACGGGCCCACCGCTGTCCGTTGGAATCGGGCTCGCTTGCTGGCTCGCCTGCGGGCTCACTGATGGCGCGATGGTCGGCGCCGGCGCTGCGCAGTTGAGGGTCGTTAGCACAAACAACAGTTGATGTAATGTGCACAATGAAGGCGTCTGTGACGTACTGGCGATGGGCGCTGAGATGTCGACGACGGGTGCGCTGTCGTTGAAGCTGCTGGTGACGTTGGCCACGATGGGGGTGACGTCCGGCGCGCGGCTGGGCGTGGGCGACGAGGTGGGCGAGTTAGAGGGCGTCGACGAGGGCGTGGCCGAGGGCGACGGCGTCGGGCGTATGGCGTGACAGCCCTCCATACGCAGCACGGCCGTGACGTTGCCGGCGTCGAGCGCCCACGTCATCGCCGCCGCATCGTAGCGGGCCACCCGGTTGACGCGGACCGAGACCGGGTCCAGCGGGTTGGACGCCTGGGCGTCGGTGACGACGTCGAGCACCAGCGTCGACTCATTGGTCGCTGCCCCCGCGGCGGTCAGCACCAGCCAATAGGGGGCGGAGCCCAGCAGGCGCGCGCCCTTGGGCTGGACCGAGAGGAATGTGTAGGCGGTCGACACCGGTGAGCCGCCGAGCACGGTGACGTTGGCCACATCGAACGCGGCATCAGGTACCGCGTCGCCCGGCAGACCCATGCTGTCGCTGTAGAACTCGGCCGTGGCCAGCGCACTGTCATCTTATGATTACCTTCTCGTCAGTACTGAATGCCTGCGTGTGCGTGTGCGGTGGTGCGTGTGCGGTGATGCGTGTACAGTACTTTGGTTCGACGCGAGGTTGACGGTGAACGACTGAACACTGCTGGCCTCGGAGACGCGTATCCGCTGCGCGATGGTGTTGAATGGCAGCGCGGAGGAGGCGGCCGTGCCCAGGCTTGTGCTGCCCAGCGTGCCGCAGATCACTGGCGATGGCGAGGGCGAGGGCGATGGCGACACCGAAGCCGTAGGCGAGGGCGAACTCGACGGCGTCGGCGTGCGGGAGGGCGACGGCGACGGTCGGATTGCGTGGCAGCCGTCGAAGCTCACCACCGCCGCCATCCCCGTGTCGACAAGACCGACGCTCACGCCGTCGTCGACTGCGAGCGAGCCCAGCACGATCGCGTCTTCGACCGGCGGCGCGTAGGGGTCGGTAACGTCGACGGCGAGGGTCTGAGAGTCGCTGGCGGCCACCACGAGCCAGTAGGTGCCCGAGCCGAGGCTCACGCCTGGCAGCCCGCTGGCGGCCTCGAACGTGTAAGCGACCGACTGCGTCTGGTTGTCGCCGTCGACGACTGGGGTGATGATCTGTGTCGAGACGTTGAAGCTCGCATCGACCACCGCGACGCCGGGTTGGCCGCCGCTGTTGACGTGCAGCGTTGCCGACGCGAGAGTCGTTTCGCCTGATGTGAGTGGTCGACCAGTCAGAACACGGAGAATTGATCGTTAATTGCGTGCAACCATTAATGAATTAATTGTTGTAGGCGCGCTCCACGGCGAGCCTGAAAAAGGGAATAAAAGGAGTCTCTGACGTGGAACAAGGTGGCGAGGCGCGTACTCTGGGCCGAGAGGCGGATGGTGAAGGAGCGGATCTTGCTGGGGTCGACCACCTGCAGCTTTTGGGCCGCCACGACAAACTCCACGCCGGCGGCGGTGATGGCGGCCGAGTTGTTGGCGAGCGTGGCGCAGATGACGGGCGACGGCGACGGCGAGGTGGAGGGCGTCGACGAGGGCGTGGGCGTGACGGAGGGCGTGGGCGAGAGTGAGGCCGACGGCGTGGGCGTGGGCGAGAGCGAGGCCGACGGCGTGGGCGACGGGGAATGCGACGGCGACGGGCTCGGCTCCGGCCGCACGGCGTGACAGCCCTCGAGCGTCACCATGGCCGTGCGGCTGGCGCTCAGGGTCCAGCCGCCGGCGCCGCTGACGTACTTGAGCTCGCCCAGCGTTAGCGGCCACTCGGGGTCGGGCGCCTGCGCGTCGTTGGTGACACCGAGCAGCACGGGCGACGGGAGGGTCAAGACCAGCCAGTAGCTGGTGTTGGCGGCCAGGCGGACGGACGTGTCGGGAATGGTGGTGTTGAACGGGAAGAGCAGCGCGTCGACGCCGGCGCTGGTGTTGGTGCCGGGGCCGACGATTTCGAACGAGCTGTTGGCCAGTGGCGTACCGGGCGCCTGACCCGCGTTGAGCCACACTTCGGCGGTCGTGGCCAGCGGTTCGGTTTCATCTGTGAATGAGCGCGACAAAGCAGACACGTCGTGTCAGCGTTGCAAAAGCGCGAAAGAGCGAAAGCGAAGACGAAAGAGAAGAGCGGGTTGAAGAACACGATGAGGATCACCTCAAGTGTGAAGAGCACAAAAAGCGAAAGGTGCGTTGACCATTTGTGTCGACCGAATGCACGAGTGTGCGTGGTTGGGACAGGGCCGGTCAAGGGAGAGATGGAGATATTGGTTTGTTTCGGGGGGGGGCATGTACTGGAGGCGGAAAGGAGGAGGGAGAAGGAGGTGAGGTCGGCCTCGTCGACCACGCGGAAGAGCTGAGCGACGAGGTCGAAGTTGTACAGCACGCTGGGCTCGCCGGTGGTGGCCGCCAGAGGGCCGTCGCAAAGCGGGAGGTCGCTCTCCGCCGCCGCTACCTTCGGACCGATGACTAAGAGGATCAGACTGCAGAGAAAGACCACCCCCACAAAGATGAGCTGCGGCGGGCGACGTCGCTCCATGCGCGCTTCAAAGGAGAGAACCGAGCAAACTGAGGAGAAAAGGGCGAACGAACGAACACAAGGAGCCCCGAAGAAGAAGCAGAACAACCTCCGCCTGGCTTGCCGCGAGGCTCTCATACCAACACGAGCTAGCGATTCTCGTTCATTTGCCCGGCCAACCCGAAGCCGCGATCGAGGTCGACAACAATCCGAGAAAGGGAAACACGACTGGTCGTTATCTTGTAAAAAGGTTCACTCGCCTCCTCTCTTCTCTTTCTTGCCTCGCGTCTTGTTCGTCCGGCAGAGGCGGCGAGGCTGCTGTGGGTCTTCTTTGCAGCCTCCTTTCGCCGTTCGTTCTTTTGCAACGGCCGCGATGGGCGCACGGCACGGTTGACGAAGAGAAAAGGAAAGAAAGAGCGAGAGAGGAAAGGCGAACGCGAGTGTATTACGCTCGTGTCTCCTTGTGTGCCTCAGACCGAGTTCTGACCGTTAAGGCACTGATGGTCCCTGGCGTTCTCCTTCTCGTCCTGCGAACCGGTACCGTTGGCTTCTCCTTCTACAGCGACATTGTCCTCCTGGCAATGACCGTTGCTGGCTTGCTCAGCCTCACCACCCGGGCCAGTAATATTGTCGGCGGCGCTGGTCGACGCCATGCTGGCCGGAATGAAGAGCTCCACCTCGGGGAAGGATGATGACCGGTCCTTGCTGCCCCTGCGAAAGCCGTGCTTGGCTCTGCCGCCGGCGGCTCGGGCGGTGGCTCGCTTCTCCTCCCGCGCCTTCCTGATCGCCTCGGCGATGGCCGACGAAGCACGCGCCGTTGGTGCGGCGCTCGGCTTGGCGGCCGCGGCGCTGGTGATGATTGGTTTCCTGGACATCCCATTGACGGCCGTTGCATTGTCCGCTAGTCGAGCAGCCTTCATCAGGCCGCGCGAAGCGATCGCTGCCGCCACTGTTACACGTCCGTCGTTGCGGTGAGAATACTGCGCCAACAGGGCAGGAAAAAGTGCATGCAGGCGTACAGCTCGCTGGGTTCTTTTCAGGCGGTTGGTAGCACTCGTTGATGGACTCTTGCAGCTCGCAAGTAGCAGCCAGGGTACCCATGACGTAGGCGTTCCATTCGTGGTTGTCTTTTGTTTGCGAAGCGTCAGCCACCATACGCACGAGAGAGAGAGAGAGAGACTAAGGTGCAAAATTAAAGTGCACGCACTTTGCATGGCAAGCCGCACGTCCTCTTCGTTGGTCGCACAGTTAACGAGCGCCGAAGCGATTTGCGTGATGGCGCCCATGTACCCTCTCCGTCCAGCATTCTTTCGGATATCTTCCTCGTTACCCGCGTTCGCTTCCACGATCCTCTTGAGTAATCCAGCATCTTGCAGTACCTGGTGGGGGGTATAAAACGTCAACGGCAATAGTCCTGCTAGGGCGAAGCAAGTGGAGTGTACCATCAGTTTGACCTGCACGGGGCCAGTTGTACTAAAGAGAGTCACAATGGTCGATCGGATGATGTTCTGGGCGATATTGTTACACACAAAGCCGAAGAACAGATCCTAGTAGGAAAGAGGCCATGGTCAGGAGTTGGTCGAGCGACTTTGAAGCAGGCAGGGGGGACGGTACCAGGACAGCATTCCATAGTGGCAGAGAACAAAGGACGAAGAAATCGCCTTGGAAAACAACATGCGAGGCCAGCAGGGACACAAACGCGTTCAACACTTCCAGTGTTCGCATTCGCGGAAAGCCTAGGCGGGAACTCTTTCCTGCATCCTGTACCGACATCCGCATAGACGTTTACGTAGACGAGTCAGCGATTGAGCGAGTCAAGTACCAGGGTCAAGGCTTGGCGTACAGCTGGACCGCGAAGAATGTCGGCAATGTGGTCGATGTGTGCGGCGGTATGTCGCGCAAGAGGAGACGGAACGACGTCCAACTCTCGTCGTTGATCGCCATCGGCAGAGCCCGCTGTTGTTGAATTGTTGGTTCCTCGCCTCGCCTTGAGTTTGACCGCCTCGTGCTTTAGCAGCTTGGTCATCAGGAAGATCCCCGGGATATAGTCATCGTCGCCCTAATCGCATAACACCCAGTCAGCCTGGCAATCGATTGGTAGGAGAAGGAGGGAGGACCCTTACCGAAAGCGAGAAGGTCAGCGTGAAGAATTGCCTGAGCCAGGGTGACGCGATGACTTCCTCTACTGCTTTCAAGGGTCGGAGGTTGCCGGTAAGGTGCCGCAGCGAAATGAGCGTCAACTCGGTCAGCAGCTGGATAGAGTGCGCCCACACCTGTTTCTCACCCAAATATTCCATGTCAACACCACACTCACGTCGAAATAACAAGCCCGTAATCCACCGCGCCCGTACCGCAGACGTAGACCGCTCGACAAGCGCTTCGAGAACCTTTACCACGAACCGTCCTGTTTCCAGCCACTGGCATGTTTCATACGCCAGGTTAGTATTTGGCTGGCGTCTCAACAAAACAAGAGAGTAAGCCGCACCTGGTGGAAGGTGTCAGCTGCCATGATCCGTGGCTCTGTGGGTTCTTCCTTGGACTTGGCCGAGTATGGGCTCAACAGCCAAACGAAGGATCGAAGGAAGCACAGCATCCCATCCTGTAAGTAGTTCCCCAGTAAGTGACACTATTTTTAAGCTCCCGACTTCGAAGAATGGGGCGGCAGAAGATGAGTGCAGACGGAGAGGAAGAAGGTACCTGGTGCAGTCGGTTGATGATGCAATCCACAAAATGGCAGGAGTCCTGGGTGAGCAGGTAGTCGATCACCTGATGAACGAAGAGCAAAGTTGGCATACACGTCAGCAAAGAAGCGAGGCTGGAACGGTGGGTGCGGCATACCTTGTTGGGAGATCGAGCAATAAAAGTCTCGATGATGGTGCAGATCTGTGCAGGCAAAACGCTTTCGCTCTCCTGCACAAAGCGTTACCGACACGCCGTTAGTCGAGATCAGCAAGACGCCGTGGGCATGCAGATGGGGAATGGGCAGTTTACCGGAACGAACACAAAGGAAAAAAGGAAAGAGAAGATGCGCTGGACGTTCTCTTCGTTGAAGATACCTCCTTGCTGCGCCTCGGTCACAAGAAGCTCCCCGCTGATGTGAGCAGCTCTGCAAAGCGAGTCACTTTTAGGTACAGCGACGCGCGAGTGGAAAGGCAAAGGGGCCTGAGGTGCGAGGCATACTTGATCTTGCAGTCGATTGCTTCCCGCTCCTCTGGGCTCTCGCTAGTTCGTTTCCGCTCGAGCATCTCGCACAGCACGAACGGTTTGTTGTCGTTTTGGAGGCTGGCCAAAAGCGTCTCCATCGCCGACGGTTGGTTGAAGCTGTGTGGCATGGGTGTAAGCAAAAGCGAGGCAAGGCGACGAGGAGTTGACAGCAATGGCAGGAACAGAAGAACGCACAAGTGTATGAGGTTGAGGCTCTTCTTGTGTTTGGCTTCCCACAACACTTCTTCCGGATCGAGTGTAAAGATGTCCTCGACCGCCACATCCTTCATTGCTGCCTCAGCTCGGGAGAACACTGTGTCCACCTCGCTCACTACCGACAGACCAAATCACGTGAGCAGAACTGGCGGTTAATGCGAGGGATTGGCTTGAGGCAGATGTCGTACCATGGATGTGACGAATCATGAACCGCGCTGGACCTCCGCTCCTTGCCGAGGTGCTCGGGTTCGAATCCCCGTTGTTCGATTCACCATCGACTGGCATCTTATCCTCCTCTTCAGCATTATCTCGCACGGGTGTCTCATCAACGAACACCAGATCCTCCACTTCAGATGCAGCTGCCTCCCTCGGCATAGAATCGTCCGCCATTGGATCGGGCATGACCGCTACGCGATCAGTAGTAGAATCAATGGAGAGCATATCGAAAGGTTGCGACAAAGCGTCTGCCTCCATCTTCCCACAAAAAAAAAGGCTCTTCTCCCGAAGAATTGAGGATGCGCTGCTGCTCCCCCTCGGGTGCGAATCGTGTTGTGGCCAGCTGCTTGACAAGCCGCGTCGCGTGGCGCACAAAAAGGCGCCAAAATTTTTTGTAGACATTCGAAATTTCCAAGAGGCAAACTTGTTTTTTTGGCCTTCAGTTCACTGTTTCGCGCGGTAAGATTTGTCGAGGAGGATGGATGACTACGTGTGCGTGGAGACGACGCAGCAAACACCACCTGAAGAGGTGTGCTGGCCAGACCTGCTTCCGGACGAGGCCATGTTTGCCATCTTTTCCCACTTGCACCCACGTTACTCAAACCGCCTCCGCTTGGTGTGTTCAAACTGGCAGCGCCTTGCTGATGATAACCTCCTTTGGTACCCCCCCAAAACGTACATGCTTGCCGGGTCTTTACTCAGATATCTGATGCCCTTGTACGCTCGGATAGGAAAGAGTGGAGCCAGCAGAGATGGGACTATATACATCCCGTGCAGGAGCGAGCAGGGGCATGGAAGACGTACTATCGCGAACGCAGCTGCTGTACGTCTTGGCCGAGTATTCAATGCTTCTTGCCGGATGTCTGTGCTAATTCTGTGCGTTCCACTGTTAGTGTACCAGCTTCTGATCTTGGTCTACAACCGCACTCACATTGTACGCGTGTCACGCTACGACACGGTAGACGATATCATGGTCATTCTGGAGGCTGAGCTAGGTATATTAGTCGATTGTGCGCAGGTCACCTACACGTGAAACCTGCTGCTGAACCTGCTCTCTTTTCATACAGGCCTAACAGGCACCCTGTACATGGACATGATGGGCAAGAGCCTCTCGCTAGGCGTCCCCCTGGGCGACTTTGGCATCAGGTACCAGATGCTGCTGATGCTCTCTGTGTGCACACTGCCGGCCTGTCTCTTACAACTGTCTCGAGCCAGGAACGGAACGCGGCTCCATCTCAAGGCCAGACTGAACGCACCTCCCGCACCACCAACCATTCCTGTACCTGCACCCGCACCTGTGCCAGTGCCGGTGGTACTGGCGCCAGTACCAACACCACCCGCCGGCCAAGCGTTGCTCCCTCTGGGACCTCGGGGCAGGAAGGCGAAGAGGAAGCTCAGCCACACTTAAGGTGGCGCTCATTATTAATACAACAAGGCGGCGTCAAGAGAACAAAGTTGCGAATCCCTGCTAAGGCGCAAGAGCCCTTGGTGCGCCCCGCAAGAAAGGAATTGCAATTGAAGAATTGTAGAATTGGAATCAAACAAGGAAGAATCGCATTGATCCGGTCAACAGCCCAAGATGTTCTTGGATTTCATTGCTTCACAGCTCGGCTTCCTCGAGTACAATGAAGGTACTTCCCTTGGGAAGCCCCCGCGTGGAAAAAAACCACCGAGCCTCGAATGACAACGGCAAATTCACGATATAACCTCCATTGTGTGAATGCATTGAATTAAATTCACATGGATGCAGAGTCAAGCGTGTTTATGCAGTTCCCTGAGGAAACCAGGAAAGTGCTGGCTGGCGAGGTATAGCCCACCTAAATGCCTTCCGTTCTTCCTCCTACACTGCTCCTCCTCTGCACCCAGCGCCGGCCCGCAACGCTCGCTGTCGAACGTGTCGTTGGGCGGTGGTGGTCGTACTCACACTTTCGGCGGGGAGCAGATCGTGCGCGTGCTGATCGGGAACTCGCCGCTGCCGGGCGCGACCCTGAAGAGCGCCAACCACGTACGCGTCATCATGGAGATTGTAGGCCAGTCCTTCGGCCTGCCCATCAAGGTCCCCCCAACTCCACTTTGCAGCCTCAATTGCCCCGGTGTCGCTCACGCTGTGTGTCCGCATTGTGTCATGTGTGAGTACAGGTCGAGACAATCGACATCATTGCGGGCGCCACGGAGCTCTACCGGAGGTGGCTGCTGGGTGACGACGAGCGCCTCATCCCTCCGCCCATCAAGGACGACTTCGAAGTCCACCAGTACTTCTTCAAGGTAACCAACTACCCGCCGTGTGCACACCGTGTCGAAGCTGAACCAATCATTGACACTTGAACGGCCAACAGCAAATGTTCAACCACTTCTCTCTGCTGTTCCAACCGCAAGCCGGGGAGGAGGAGCAGAAGGACGGAGGAGGCGAGAGCCTGCTCAACCACCACGTGCGACTGTGCGAGAACGTGCTCGAGATCTACGCCAACGTGGGCAGCGAGGTGCCGCTGAAGGAGGACACGTGGGAGCACTTGCTCAAGGTGGTGCTCGGCATCACCGATTCCCTGCTCGGCCAGCCCAAGGGCAGCGACCTCCTGGCCGAGCGTCTGTGTCCCTCCCTGCTCAAGGTCCTCTTCAGCCTGTGGCTGCGCTCGGGCATGATTGGAGTCATGTGGGACAACCTGCGCGACCTCATCTGGCACTGGCGCCACCGCATGCCTGCCATCAAGTACGCACCGCACCGCACCGCACCGCACACCGCACCGCACACCGCACACACACCGCACAGGTACACAGTTTGAGCCGGCCCGAGTAGTGCACTGACGCAGACTGTGTTATCAGGCAATGGAACGCAGTGGTGCTGGGTTTGACCAATCGCATCACCCGCATCATGTATGGCCCAACGGTCGGCACCAGAAACATTGTCATTTCCATGTACGTCCCCGGATGGGTCCTTCGAGTGTTGGTGCACGGGCGATGTCTGACCTCCGCCACTACTCCGCAGCGACGGCGACACGACCGAAATCAACGACTCGGCCGACCACTACGTCGTCTACGCCTGGCAACGGATGCTGCGTACGTTCACAGCTCTCTCCTACGCGTGCGCTTTCAGGCACTCAGCGCTCACCTCGCCCCACTCGACAAACAGGTCTTTTGGGCGACCTGGAGACCATCCCCATCCCCGCCAACTACCTGGAGGCGATCAAGGGCGTCGGGCAGGTGGCCAACCAACTCCTCCAGATCGGCCAGAAGGACCTCGACCCCGAGTCGAAGCTGCTCCAGCCCGATGGCAACACGATCCTCCACATTGTGGGCGCCTTCATCTTCGAGGCCATCAACAACTACCGCGATGGGTACCGTCATGCTCTGCAACAACCCTACAACCCCGACATCGCACACACGGACGCGCTGACCAATGCATGGTCACCTGTCTCAGGTTCGAAAAGGGCAAGGCCGCGGCACTGGAAGCTGCGCTGAGCATTCTCAGCAGCCGCAGCAGGACCAAATTCAACCCCCTCTACCTCGCCTACTTCTATCGGTTCGCATTTATTATTTATTGTTATTGTTATTGTTATTATTATTTGTCTTATATCTCACATCATGGGCCACCAACAGAGGCTTGGAGAAGGCGCTCTCGACGGAACACCCGCTGCTGGTGTCGACAGTGATCCTCCACTCGACGGTGAATCTGTTCCAATCGGAGTTCCCGGGCTCGCACGTGCTGATCCCGACCTACATCCACGCCATCGGCCGCATCCTGCCCGAGACCGGCCACGGCGCCATCCTCCGCAACGCCTGCATCCGCATCCTGGGCTGCTTCACGTGCTACCCCGAGCACTTTGCGCGACTCATCTTCTCCCGCAACAACACCACCATCAAGAAGCCCCTCGTCAAGACCTACGAGGAGGTATAAGCCGCCACCGCTTGCTGTCGCCCAGCTCCACCACTCACTGACCCATTGCGTGCTGAATCGTGTGTTGTGTGTGTCGTGCGTTAGATGATCGCTCCGCTCAACGCCATCATGCTGGGCGGACTCAAGGTGGAGCTGGACCCAGGCAATCTGCAGGCCTTCCTGTGGGTGGCGTCGGTCTACGCCAATGCCAGCATCGAATACAACACTTCCTTCTGCGATGGCCTCATCCGTTCTATTCTCCAGAAGATCGTCACCGTCGGTACAGCAACCTCCTTCCCACAAATTACTGACATTCTTCTCTATAAATAACATATGTAAAATATATTTAATAACTTATTATCCCTTTCGTATATTGCAGGCTTCCCTGGCTGGACGGACGAGGTGATGCTGACCTGCTTCCAGATCCTGACCGACCTGTCGTGCGTCCACCAGTTCCTGGTGGAGGAGACCGAGGAGAACGGCCCCACTCGCCCCCGTGCAGGCCTCATCAGGCAGCGCCTCACCCTCGGTAACAATTCCTTGCAGTCCACCCCACACAGCCAATTGAGTGGTCCTGACCCGTGCGCTTCTCTGCGATCGTTGCTGCTGCTGCTGCTGCGTTGGTGGTGTTGGTGGTGGTCTTAGGCTCGTTCTCGAACGCGTCGAACCATTGTGGCATTCTGCTGGTGACGACCTTGTGCAAGTTCTTCGAGATCCGCTGCGCTGTCCAGTGCGCTCCCGCTCCCCCGCTCGAGGAGCTCGTTGTCAAGGTACACACGTGACGCGACTCGCCCGTGCGCATACACACCCCCCCAGATCCACTCATAGTACTGCCTCGCGTTGGCCTGTTTGTTACTTCCAGTGCCTGAGCTGCATGCAGACATGGATCATGACCGGCGACTGGATTCTGAGGAATGCTGGCCTCTTCAAGACCGTCCTGTCCATCATCGAAAAGGTTCGTTTTTCGCACATTTGCACCACCGCCAGCAACATCAGCGCATGCAAGCTTCAAGTTCGAAACATGTGTGCTAATGGCCTGGTTACGTTTCGTTTACTGTTCACACAGTGCCGCGGAGATGTGAAGGGCTACCACGCTCCCACGTACAAGATCAAGGAGGCCGCCTCGAGCATGCTGTGGACCATCGTCAACCAGCACGGCCAGTTCCCTCCGCCCATCGGCCCCTCCAACTTCTCTTCCCTCCCCTCGGGTACCGAATACCCCCCCCCCTTTTCCCCCTTTCCCTCCCGCCCGATGACTGGACTTTGTCGGCTCACGGCGCCACGATCGTGTACGATACACCGCAGAGGCGGACCTGCTGACGCACAGCAAGCTGACGTCGAAGAACATCACGTGCTTCCTGTTCAACAAGACGTTGATGTCGGTGATCCGCGAGCCTCGCTCCTACGGGCGCATCGCCGTCACCATCATTCTCCGCGGTTCGTCGACCCACCCAACTCACTAACTAACTGCATCTTCCCTACTGATTCTCTCTACTCACACAATTCCTTCTTTTTCTTCCTTCTTTTCTTTCTTTTCTTCAACTTTCACCACCGCGCACGCCAACAGACCTCTCCGGCAAGTTCGTGTGGAACGCCAACCTCAACTACTTCCCCTGCGTGCCGGAGCACATCTCAGGTTCTTCGTCCCTCTCCTCACTCCCTCGCTCGCTGCGCTGGCCGTACCGTAACTAAGTTCGTTTCAAAACCGTTGCCCCGCAAATTTGGCAGAACCCGGCGTCAAGCCTCCGGAGAAGGACCCGCTCGAGGCCCTGCCGGCTCCCGAGTACGACACCACCCGCGCCTCGGTTTTGTTTTTGTTTTTGTTTTTATTCATTATTCATTATTCATTATAATTGACATTCCATTCCATCACGGCAGCCCGGTGGAGTACCTGGACGAACTGATGGCGTACCTCACGGAGGAGGAGCGGAAGAAGCAGGACGCCGTGCTCAGCCTCGCGATCCAGCGCGTCAAGGAGGAGGCGGCCCACCTCCGCAAGACCTCGTTCGGCCACACGGACAACACCGTGCACAGGCCGCGCCTGCCGCCGCAGGACGTCGAGAGCGACACCACCGCCTCGCGACTCCTGCTCGCCCACGGTATATACCGCTGCTGCCACTTCTGCCACTCCCCCGCCCTCGTGTGTGTTCTCTGCTAATGTGAGTGCGTGTCGCACGATGTGATCAGTGGGTCTGCTGTCGATGGAGAACCGCGGCGCGTTCTCGCTGCTGCAGTCCGACGCGTCGAAGCCCTTCAATTTCCTCCAAAACTTCAAGAACATCGACTCCACGGCCGAGTACGCCTCTTCTCTCTTCTCAACGATGCTACTTTCGCTCACCCGAGTGTGTTGTGTTGTGTTGTGTTGTGTTGTGTGTGTGTGTGTGTGTGTGTGTGTCTTTCGTGCCCACCGACAGGCGCGAGTGCCTGCAGATCGGCGTGATCTACGTGCCTAAGGGCGGCATGTCCATGCAGCAGATCTTCGACAACGAAAAGGGCTCGCAGGACTACTTCGACTTCCTCTCCTCCCTCGGCTGGGCGGTACGCACCGTCCCCTCCATGCGCGCACAAACTCATTGGCTGTTCTAATCAATTCCTTTCATTCCCAATTTTACAGGTCGACCTCAACACCCACACCGGCTTCACCGGCGGGCTCGACCCCAAGGCCACCGGTACA